>NC_009185.1:869211-1006711 GCF_000149385.1 Cryptococcus deneoformans B-3501A
CTATAGAACGGACATGCGCCAACTGTTTTTTCTCAAATATTTTTGGGTAGGCGGACCTGGTCCTGGTTATGCCGATATCGACCTTAGGTGTTGGTGTGGAGGGCATACGCTGTGAATGGAGGGAAATATGCAGGTAAGGCCATACTTATCCTCCTAGCCGGATACAACACTCACATATACGCAGTCTCTTCTATCGTGAGCCTGATAGCCTATCTCTTCACTGGTTGCAATAGTGCTAACGACTGTATAGGTTCACCGCTGCTCATTCTCCACCTTCTCCACCTTCCACACTCCTTCGCCTATTCTTTCATCATCCTCACTACCATCTTTACTTTCGCCTACTTCACCGACCCATTTGTTCGACTTTCAATGGCGGCGCAAACATTAGATATATGATGTTATAGAAGCACAGCGCAGGATAAGCACAATGGGTGGCATGATACCGAGTAGAAGGGCATGTGAGCTGGCTATGATAAAGGTAAGTCTGTTCCTTAGCGCTCTCTTTTGTAACCTATGCATTGCTTCCTGCTGCCACCTCTGCTCAGCGAGATAGGAGATGTTGTGAGACTGTTACTCGTCTCGTTTGACATGACGCTATCTGTCACATAGCATCTATGAGTCAACGTTCGAGAGGAGTAGAGAAAGAACATAGACCTACCATACCTGACCAACTCTCGAGGCTCGGTAATTCGGACAATATAAAAGATATCGACACTTGGGGGAGCTGGGAGGATTCTTGACCAACTCGAGTCCACTCGAGAAGCTTGGTGTCTTTATCTTTGAAACCGAGGAGCAGCTTGCTAAACGTGAGTCTCATTGGCCGAGCATTGATCTGATAGGGTTAGTCTAGCTGCTCGTCTAGATAGATGACTACGTGGTCTTGTTCGTTCAGGTTCTATACCCTACTTCAATCTTCTCTTTTGTGGCTTTCTGGTCTTTCCTCATCACTATCTTGTACACTGCTCTCTGAGACTATTTGTACGAAGGTGCTGAGTGAATACCAGTTCAACATGATCAGCCGTTCTGACAGTGCCGTTCTGACAGTACTATTTGGGAAGCCCTCTACGCCAAGGCTGAAGACTTCAAGAAGCCCAATCGCCAAGTACAGTATGACCCGTCTCGCCCTCCAGCCTCAACCAGTTTGGCGGATGTCCCCAGGGCTCTATTACCCGACTCTGCAGAGAATGCTCGAATTGATGCGCAGTTTCAAGGAAGGGGGGATTCAAATTCCTTGTCTGGTGGGTGATTCCAGTGAATGGCATGGGCTTCGAAATGCAGGAGGGAAGGTGAGATTCCGGTTGCGTTGCAAGGTCCGGAAGTGTAAAATTTCAATGGAACTTGTACCATCCCAATACTGGATAGCACACCTGATTGAGGAAGGTCGTCTGTGCCGCTCATTGGTGGGATTACCGCCTGATGACGATACAGTTTTTAATTTTCAGCAACCATCCTCAATCATTGCCATCGCTGAACCAGCCGTTACCCCTTCTGTTCCCCTCCTGTCTCATTCTCCTCAACCTCAGTTACTCCCGTCTCATTCTCCTCAACCTCAGTCACTCCCGTCTCATTCTCCTCAACCTCAGTCACTCCCGTCTCATTCTCCTCAATCTTCATCCCTCCTGCCTCATTCTCTTCAACCTTTGTCATCCAATCCCCACACATCACTGGCCAGAATCCTGCGGTACCCACCAATGTTCAGTCGACCAGCTAATGGTCAATGCACGTGGCTGGACACCACTCCTCCCATAGCAAGAACAAATTGGACTGCTAGGGATGGGCATTGCCCGTACCGGGTATTCCTGATGGCCTACATGGGGCGTGCAACAGATGACGATGTTTGGCAGTTGAGAAGGAAAGTGGCAGACAGGATGAGACAGCCTGATGCTAGGGCTATCCTTGCTGTTAGCTACAATCATCAATGTCGGATGAGCGAGAGTCTGAACCCCATGCACGGTTATGTCTCAGACTATGATCAGTGCTTGAAGAAGGTTGAAAGTGATGAGAATATGTGGGGTGATCAATTTACTATTTGCGCTTTGGAGTTGCTGTTTGGACATCTGAAACGTACTATTACGGACAGTTGCAAAGCTATGGGAGACATAATGAACCCGCTAAATAGAGTAATAAGCATCTTTATTAATTATTTGACTCATGTTCATAATGCATAGACGATGATTGACTGCTATTCAAGCATTTCATTCATAACCCCCAACAAGTCAATCAATACACTGTATAATACCGAATGAGTATGTATACCTTCTGCATTTTTGGGCCTTGTAATTTCTTTTTATCTCCCTGTTATAGAAGGACACCCCTCCTCTCAACCTTAAGGCTACTATGTTGGCCCATCTTACTGCTGTTAGTGACGTGGAGAAGATGAAGAAGGACGTCAGCTTGTTGAACGTTATGCTCGACCTTGGCCCTAGTGAACAGGTGAGTGCCGCATCTGCAGATCATTTGGAGTATGGGCTGATGAGCTGTATTGGATGTCAAGATGGGTGAGAAAGTAAATTTATCTGTTTACTCTCCTTCAAAGGGCATAAACATTGACCATAAGTCTTACGTCCGTGGTGAAACTATTCAAAACTCGCACCTCGCCGGAGAAGTTAACACTTGCTCCTACCCATCCTCCCCACCTGTTTCCCACACGGACAGCATCACCGGAGAATCGGATCAGACCTTTCACCGACCAAACACCCCCACCACTTCCCATACGTCTCACGTGGAGGACCATTTTTACATCTCACCAACCAAGGTCCAAGTCGTCCGTACGTTCAATTATCTTGGCGTCACCGACAAGTTGAAGTCGCTCCCTCCTATCAGACCTGATAGTATTCATTTTCGACAAGGCCATGCATGAAAGCACTCTCTGCTCACTATCTACCCAATAAGTCGCAGTCTGATACATCAATTCCGACTGTTGGCCTTGATACCGTCGCTGATAGATCTTCTTTTATCACTCAAGAAGGTGTGCTTGACAAGGATCATCCCATTCCCTTATTTGGTGGGATCAACCCTTCAAGCTGTAAGCACACAAGGGCAGATTAACACGCCAAGACGGATTCCGTCACGTCATTCTTTTCCATGTACGGCCACATGTCGGAAGATGAACTCATCTCCAGGGATCGATCAATGGTCTCTACGTTAATCTCCTCACCCAATGAAACCTCAAATACTTTACTTAACCCTACGACTCTCCTCCGACTACATACTACTCTTGATACGGCCTTCTATTTCCTGGATAATCCCCGCTTGCCCCCAGATTCGCCCACTGGATCGGACGATTCTACCAGTTCTATACCGGAGATCATCATCACCCCTGACAATTCTCAAAATTCTGTTGATTACCTTTCCTTTAGCCCTATATACCAAGCATGATCCGAAGGATCAATGTCCCAAGGAATTGCCAGACGATCCAGTCAGAACCTACAAAAAGAACGTTTGTCCGATCGTAGCCTCATCATCTGAAAGTGATATGGAGCGTTGTGGTAGCGGTATTGTCCCCAGGCGGCAATCCCAACCTTTGCGGTCCAATTCCTCTTCCAAGCTGACGCCTTTGAGATACGCACCTAGCTGTGAACTATACAACACTAGTCCTCTTGTGGCGGGAGATCGTTGCCCCCGGTTCTGTTAGTTTAGAAGTGTGAGTCTCTAAAATTGGTAAGTTTGGTGCTTCTCATAAAATATTGAGCTGAGTGATGAGATATTATAGGATGCGTTTCTGCTTTCTTCACTGTGCCATCCATAACCATATCCTCTGACATTAATCCAAAGTACTTTGAGCTCGATCCACCTAATGTTGCGAACGTCGTTTTATGAGGCCCAAAATGATGCTCGTCATCACAATCGACTCTATTACTTTTGGGCTTCATGTACATTTATTTATTTTTTATTCGACCTTGATAAGATATATTGGACGTTGTTAATTCGGCAGGTTGATATTTTGAATATAACAAGTTCGGATGCTGCGTATGCAAATGACAACGAAAGATAGAAAAAAGATAGAAAGAAAAGGATGATTGCGTGGTGATTGATGACGGAACTGTGGTGGTGCCTGGGGAGTGTTGACCCGGAAATTTCCCTCTCTCGTTCGTCCTTCGTCGCCCTCTTCATTATCTCTGTAACGCAGCATCTGGTCATCCCATACACCATGTCCGCCCCTGCATCCTACCTTGAACATCATGAACCGCTCGCCACAGAGCTTCACCCCATCTCAGACGCTACCCTCACCGTCCGCGTCATCAAGAGCTTCGAGTTCCGTACTCAGAAGAGTGTTGTTTTGAAGAACTTGGATCTCAGGACGTTGACTGTTGAGGCTTTAATGAATCTCGTTAGGGAAGGTGAGAGCTTTCAAGGTTGGCTATGAATGACAACGTTGACGGAAATGTAGAGGTCAAGAAAGGTGCTGGGTTCAAGCCTTACAGAAACCTTGTCCTTGGTATGTCATTGATGTTACGTGTTTAGTCGAAGGGAAATTAACATGGCGTAGACACAATGAAGCTCTACACTGTTGCCCATGGCCACAAGGTCTATTCCCTCTCCTATATCTAATCTTAATATATGCTGAATGATGACCGAAGACACAAAATCTTATCATTAACCTCGACCACGATGAGTGGATCTTAGATCCTAGCAAGACCCTCGAGGAGGTTGGTGCTCGTCAGTTGACCTGTTTGCTCAAAACTGCCTTTGTACTTACCGTCTCTTACCATCTCCGCCATTTCTTACCATCTTTGTCAGAAAATGAGACTGAATTGTCGTTCTTCAACCGAGAGGCGTATGAGAAGTTCAAGCTTGACCCCGAGGTGAGTTAGGGTCCTCAGTAGTTGTTTCTAGTAGTTGACGAGGGATCAACTCAGGTTAAATGGGACTAACTCTCCATTCATTTTTGTCATATTATGTTGTCAATCCATTTCGAGGGTTTTCGTGTTAATAATATATTACATCCATGCATTTACTATATCCCGAGATACTCTTTTTTTTACTACTTTCTTCCGAACCAACCGCCCAACCAGCCCTTCTTGCCCTCCTGCTTCTCTTCTTGACTATCCACCGCAGGAGTTGTCTCCCTGCTATCTCTGCTCTTCTTCATATTCTCCACAGGCTTTATCTCCACCTCCTTCTCTTGCGTCTTTACAGTAGCCACCTGTACCTTTTCTCCATTACCCGCCAAGCGCTGCAGTTCATCAATAGGGAGGTCAATATAGTTGAAAGCCATATCGAAAAAGACGGGCTTTTCAACAGACCGGCCGAAGAGTCCCCTCTTGGAAGCCTTTTCGAGGGCGCTGATGTTCTTGGAGAGAGAAGAAAGGTCTTCGGCAGGGACGGAGACGATAGGTTCGTCGACGGGAGAAGCGAGGAAATCTTGAGCTTGACGAAGAGAGAGGGAAGCATTGGAGAGGAGCTGAACAGCGGAAGAGTATGAAGGGTCGGGGTGGATGCAATGTAAACGAGCGAGGTTGTAGCATCTGATGAGATGTTAGCTCTGTTCAATCATGCTCAGCAAAACGGCATACCTGATGGCATGGAAGTAGGCTTCCAGCCCCTCAACACCGCTTCTCACACCCTCCTTCTCTTGAACCACACTGAGCTCGGCCGCCTGTTTCAGGCTCTGCAACATAGTGCCATAAAGCTTGACAACCGCTCCAAGAGTCTTAACAGCCTCTTCCAACTTAGCCTTTCCGCCCTGTACCTTAAACTGAGTCGGGTCTTTGGGCACAGGAGATGAGGAAAGGGTTTCTACCAAAGCAAGATCTCGACGGATCCGGTGGGTAAGGAGGAGATAGATAATGTACTGGTGGGCAAGGGCGAGGGACTGCGCGGTTCTCGTTGATCGAAGGGAAGAAGAGGCACCGTTGGCTTCGTTATCCTCGAGCAATTTTCGAGCAACGCCCTCAGCCTCTCCAAGCACACTAAGAACGCGATCCCATCGCTTCATACCCCTAGCACCTTTACTTTTACCATCGCCCAATTTGGAGAGCGCATCCTGCACACGCACCATCACACCTACAATCTCCGCATTTCGCAACTCGACTTTTTCACCTGCAAACTCGACATCCTCCAGCTTTCTCCTACCTTCCTCCATCTCCTCCACACCAGTCTCCGTCCTCAAACTTTCAAGAAGCTGCGACATCCCAGGAAGAGCCTCCTCGAGGACTTCGGGCTCGATATCGGCCATGACACCTTCAATATCGTGAGACTCCGCTCGACCGAGCTTGTAGGCGCAATACCTAATCAAAGGATCGTGGGAGTCGATAAACTCATTGGCAAGAGCTTCATCATAAGAGTCCTTGGCGCCTTCTCCAAGAGTCGTGAGCAGCTTTCGGCGGCAGGCAAGGTCGGTGAGCGACTCGATCCAGTTAGACTTTTCAAATGACAATTCCGAACGGATGGTGAGATGGTAGATAGTGATCTCCCCGAGAGTCTTAGCATCCACGCGACCGGGAAGGTCTGAGGATGACGCGGAAAGAGATTGGACCAAAAAGTAGAGCTGGGTAGAGACTTTGAAGGCTTGTCTGAGCCAAGAGAGCTGGTCCTTCTTTGAATGGTTTTTGTTCTTTTTAAGCTCGTGAGAGTGAGCGAGAGCTCGTTCGGCTAAGAATAACAACAGCTGAAGTTGACTGGATGATCGTTAGCGAGCGAGTGGATGACAGCGGATGTGTACATACCGAACATCCTTGACGCTCTCGACTTCTATTTTGGAAGGCGCCTTGTATGTCTTTTTCCCACAAGTGGTACCGGTAACTTGGCGAAGTCGATGGACCTTGTTGGAGCAGTGTCGTCTGTTGTATATTAGGAATTAATTTCGTGCTTGAACTGTATGATTTACCTGTATCGCTCATGGTCACCATTTCGCAAGCCGTAGACGGCGCGCTCTTTGCTAAGGAGACTGAGGACTTCAAAATAGTTAACACTTGCCACAGTACAGCGTAGAACCTACCCTTGAATGAGACGTCGACTTGATCCGTAGACATTGTTATACGGGTAGGAAGAAGTATAGGTTAAGACGAGAAATTGTATTGTGACCCTGGCATGAGGTGCGTGGAAAGAGGATATACAAAATGACCCTGATAACTTCCGGAATTAATGAGCCTGATTAATGGCAAATCCATCCTTCTCTTTCCACAGTGCTCATTCCGTCAACAAAACCATATCTCTTTCTCTACTTCCTATCACCCTCATAATCTACCCATTATGTCTTCAAGAGTGAGTAGCTATTCTCAAATATATAGGCGACAATTGTCGACTTTCCCGACTTTCCGAGGAAGAGCACAGCGTGAATGAGCCTTAACTGATACTTTGGTCTTTAGGGTGGCCGAGGCGGAGCTCGTGGTGGTGGTAACCAAGGAGGTGAACGCAAGAAGCGAGAATCAATTCTCAACTTGGCTCAGTTTGTCGACAAGAGTATCAGAGTTAAATTTATGGGTGGACGAGAAGGTGAGTCATAATCTTCACCAAGAGGGAATTGTGGAAAATAGAATGGCGGGGCTGTGGGCCGCTCAATGATTTTCTGGGAAATGCTGAGGGGTGTAATTAATATGGTGGATTCGTAGCTACTGGTATCTTGAAAGGCTATGACCAACTTATGAACTTGGTCATGGATGATGTAGTTGAGGAGTATGAGGGTGAGTGGACATATCTATGATGTGTGAACGCCTTGCTGAGTGAAACGCTGTCTAGATGGCCGACCTACACGAAGTCTTGGATTAGTCGTTCTCCGTGGCCCCAATATTGTCCTTGTTAGCCCAACGGACGGATCATCAGGCAAGTCGTTTCTTAAATCCATCCGAAACGGCCAAAGCAAAAGTGTTAACATGCGACAATCATTTAGAAATCGAAAACCCTTTCCAACAGTAATAATGTAGAGATAAGATGTATTATTATTGCACACGTCTTCTTCTGCCTTGGGTTAATATCGATATGAGAACTTCCATTGCGTCACTGGATTAAAAGTGAATGACTGCTGACCTGATTCCATACGGTGGATACATATCCGCAATGCCCATGCAATTATCTGTACACTGAACTGTTCTAAACAAATGATTTCTACCCAATTAACTATCCATTTCCATGTTATTTCCAAGACCCATCACCTTGCTGGCCTCTTCCATCACCTTTCTAAGTACCCTTTCAAACCTGGCCACCTCGCATACGAGACTCTTCCCTTGATCGAGCTTCATCACTGGTGGTACGTGTCTCTTTTTGCCTTGACCCTTCTCGTCACCAGTTTCTGCAAGAGAGACGCTCTTTTCGGCATCAAAGACTGCATGGACAACCTTGTCCATCTCTAGGGAAGTAAGGGGTCCGGTGTACACGTCTACGACGTGATCTGGACCTCGAGGGGTCGCCCCGTCTTGGATAAGGTAATGCTCCAGATCAGGTAAAAGTGTAACATCCACTGAGAATCTACCCCGCAATCAGCTCGGTTCCATGATGCAACAATGCACATGATACTAACCTTTTACCGTTATGGTCCTTAATCAGCCTATATTTCGCTACTCCAAGGACGACCACACCCCAACCCATTTTTGTTTCCAAAATTTTGCCAATCTTCAACACGGGCAGTGTATTTTTTAGCAGCCCCATAAACTCCCTCCCTACTTGGCCTTTTGGTTTGTTTTCGCCAGCAATACCAGTCGATGTGAGCTCGTTGAGTCTGGCGCTGAGCAGGGGAGCAACGAGTTCGTGGGGGTTTCTGTCGGTGTCAGAAGACGGGGATGAGAGGAAGAATGTGATGCGATATGAGTCGTCTGTTGGACTATAGGTTATTGACGCATTGTGACCTGGAGCATACTGCAGAGTTGCTGTACGGAGGTCGAAGGAAAGTATCTTGACATCTTTGAAGGATTCCGTTTTGTTTAGGCGGCTCACTAAGGGAACATATTTTAGTGGTTGGTTTGCACTGCAGGAAATAATCTGTTTACCTTCGCCAGCAACGACAATGACCTTGCTCAGCCTCTCCCATTGCTCCAAAAATGCTGGCACACATCTTGAGATATCCTTCGCTCTAAATCTTACAATGGATGATTTTGGGTCGAACGATATCCCTTCAGCCTTTGCACTTTCCCCCCTGTCCTTTTCGTCTTCACCCTCCTGTGACACAGTCCCAGGAGCCACAGTCGATGGTTGATGTCTCAATACCACAATGGTAACCACCTCACACTTCCCGCCTTCCCACCATCCTTCGATTTGCAACCACACTTTAGGCATAGCCACTTCCATCGCTGCACTTCCGCCTCCACGGCCGGCACGAAGTAAGTCTCGCACATCCACGCAAATGGTGGGGACCATACCCGCAAGAGGCGAAGTAGACTTGGGAGATGCGGGACCGGCGGTCGGTGGGAACTGTTGGATGTAAGGGATGGAGCGATCTTTGAGTTGCTGTTCGACGATAGTCTGGGCAACGAGAGCGCTACGTGCGCGTTAGATTTGAAGATGAGGAGTTCAATGCGCAACTTACTTGGACAGGATGAATAGGTCCTTTAGGTCTTTATTTTGGACCTCAAAACTACAATGAATGTCAGCAGGGAGTATGGCACTTAACGCGAGGCAACTCACGCAGACCGCTGCAGTTTATCATCTCCACTTTTTCTTCTCGCCTTCAACTTACCTAAATCCATCATCGTTCTATCTCCTACCATATATTTCATTCCTAACCCATTCTCGTTGGGTACTTTGGCAACCTTGAGAAGCTCAAAAACTATCCCATTCTGGACGGCTTTGGTGACAAAGTAGTGGTTGGGCGAGGAGGCCAAAGGAACAAAGACTGTGGTGACTGGGTGAAGGTCTGCTTTGATAAGATCTGTAAAAATGTCAGAAATGTCCAAATTGAATAGTAATGACAACGCGGAACATACCTTTAAGACGTAAAGCAATTTGGCGGGTAGGCTTCCATCCCAGTTGTCTCATTTGAGCCTCGATGTTTTCTACAACAATCTGTATCCGTGAAGATCAGTATTTGACGTTTATGAACCATTTGTTGACCGAACTTACGGCAGTCGTCAGCCTGGTGATATCATCAACCAGCTTTGTCTTGCCCTCGTTCACACTCTTCATGCTCATAGCCGCCCTTTCTGCTCTAGCATCATTTCCCTTTGCACCTTCATCCTCGACTTCCAGCAGCCCACTGAAGGAAGAGACGCCGATAAGCAGATGAGAAACGGCGTAGCGGGAAGGTAAAGGTACTCGAAGAGTAAGCGGACGGGCGGATGGATCGGTGGATTCTTGAAGAGAAGGTTGAACGGAAGAAGCATTGAGGAAGCGGGGCGATGTGAGGAGGGAGGTGCCATGGGAGCGGGTAAGATGAGAGGCATGGGTACGGGTGCAGACGTGAAGCAGATCTTCGACGCTTAGAGCATCGGGATCCTGCCGTTAAGTTAGTAGCTGAGATGAAATTTACAACGATCACGTACCAAATGAAGCATGCTGTTGTCCATAACGTCACCAGATTTTAATCCTCCGCCTACACCAGCTTCATCAACAACCCATTTGACATTTAATTCCAATCTCAGCACCCTCTCGCTTGGAACGAGTCCACCGCATGCTATATCGCTCAGGAGGTTATCCAATTCGGAACGAGGAGTCGTCTTTTCCGCCAGAGTAATGTGGATGATGCCGCCCACCATTGTCTGACGAGATGCGGGAAGAGTTGCCGGTGCTTGAGGACGTTTAATGGAAGTGGAGTCTTGACGCTGTACTTGCATGGGTCTTTCACGGCTTTAAAAGGTATCAGATTAAGAGTTAAACCTCCTTGCATATCGGCACTTACAGCCAGTATTTCAATCGTAAAGTCTTATCCTCGCGATCCATTTCAGGAATGAGTTGCCCTCTCCACTTGCCCTGACTAAGAGCAATTGCTTGGGTGAACAACACTTCTAGCCGATATGATAATGACAAGTGTTCTGTAATGCTGTTAGTTACTCTTTCCAAAAGAAGAAAGGAACACTCACGAAGCAAATTGTATACCCTTACTAACGGCGCATCAACAGTCTTCTTGACTACTTCGACCACTTCACTCTTCTTCACCTGGGGATCCTCTGTTATGACCGTATCCACCTCCATTTCATTCTCAGGTAATTCTCTGGGAGGTAAAACTTCGCCATTCGCAATATCTAAGATCCCTTGTCTTTCTTCGCCGGTAAATTTCTTGGTGACCCTGCCTCCAGGGTCATCCACGCCCTTCTCCTTTGCCTTCCAGCCCCACTCTACTCCTGTCAACCACCATCGGCTAGTATCCTCAAATCCGACAACTGTAAGTTCCGCTCTCCATCCATCCCCTCGGGCGTACATCCGACCATCTTTTATATCTTCAACAATGAGCTCTGGAGGAAGATAGTCGAGGCAGCGAAGGCGGTATCTGATTTGACGATTGAGCCGACGGAGGACTTTAAGAATGGCAGAATTTGTTAAAACTGGTTTGGGTAAGTAAGGGTCGACAAGCGATGCGGGAAGACGATTGTAGGTGCCGGTAGCGAGGAGGGATAAGGCTGTAAGGAGGTCGGGGTTCCTTTCACGCAAGCCTTCTACTACTTTGGTGACATGCTTGACATGCTCGATTGCTACTTCATGTTGCTGATTTTGATGTTCCATAAAGTGCGCAATTCGTTTTGCATCTGTCACTTTGCCCTTGATGACCGATTCATCCGCTTGAGTCTTGCTTTTGCCTTTTCCTGCGAAGGCATCTGGAGAGTTGTCATTGGGATCATTATTGGAATGGGGCGTAGGAAAAGATGCTGGACCTGCTGTGTTCGCGACGGATGATCCGGTGCTTGTAGATGCAATGTCGACAGAGGTCTTCCATCGAAGGACAGCGAGATATTTGAGGAGTGCTTGTCGGGTGGTTTTAGCATATTCTATTATAGGTTTTGGTCGTTCACGAATGGAAAGTTGAGGAAGACTACATCCAATAGATCAATATACAATGGGAAGGCAAAGATGGGCTCCACTTACACTTCGCCAAGGAGCACTCTGAGATCATGGTTCCCTTTTCGAGCGAACCGATCCAGAACTAACCCTAATGAAACATTCTCATTCTCAAAATAAGGCGGAAGCTCTTCTTCTAGTTGATCTGGAGTGGGCGTGGGGTATGTAAAGTATGGCTCTGGTCCTAGTTGGGGGTTTGTGGATGTCAAAGGCTGTTCCGATGCCGAGGCAATGGGAGCCGAAGCCATTTTTGAGAGCGGACCAGCCTACGATGGTTTGTTCCTCTCTTGATACCCTATAATTCAATATGATCCATAGCGCGAGAGGATGGAGGGAGCTAGATGGGGCCGTAGTGGGAATATGCAAGACAGGAGGAATGGAAAGAGATAATAGAAACAAAGGCCAAGACAAAATGACTACACCGAGAGTGCTTCTGGAGAGTGTATCATTAGGCACGAAGAAATGTCTGCTCTTCTCGCACGCCTAATGTACCAAACAAATCCATCGTCTGTTTCGTTCATTCGCTGCCGGTTCGATGAATTTTCATATATGCAGCTGCCCTGCTACCAAAAATGGTAAACTGACCATGCCGGGCAAGAAGCAATGTCCATAAGATGCAACCATTATTCTAATCTACCTACTCAAGCGGCCTTATCTCCTCTCCGCTCATCCGCTGCAAATCCAGACAAAACCCAAACACCGGGCCGCTCCCATGCCTTGTCATATATTTTTAACCATCGAATGAAGCGGCGTCAGAACAAGGCACTGGCTTGAAGCCATCAAACAGCAGTGTCCAATTGTTGCGGTCGAACATTGCACCGTCCCTCTTCATGGCTTCATACCTCAGCTTCAGACAAAAACCGTTTGCCAAAAGTGACAGGGATAACGGTAGGGTGTGCCGCGGCGTCCGAAACACCAGCTGAGTTACACCAATAGATTTTGACGCTCGTTAGTATGTTCTGCCCCCGCAAAACTGTATCTATCCCTTGGATACTCCATGAAAGGCATCCCTCATTAACATTTTCGCTCATCTCTTCGAGGGCAAGCCACCCCATGGCGTCTCCGGCTCATCTGGACTTCCTCTGCCGGTTCATCTGCTGAATGCGGAAATTTGAACGATATATAAACATTTTCTGAACTCTTGATTCTTGAAACCATCAAAACTCATCATTAGCTTTCTCATGCCCAAATCACCATGACATCTCCTCTGTTCCTTGGCCTCGACGCATCCACGCAATCCCTCAAAGCTTCGCTACTCTCAGTCAACCTGGATGTAGTCGCCGAATGTGCCATCCACTTTGACTCGGACTTGCCTCAATTCGGTACAAAAGGAGGTGTACATTTCGGCTCAGATGGTCAAGTTCATTCGCCAGTAATGATGCTGGTCGGAGCGATGGATTTGCTTTTTGACAAGATCAAAATCGCCGGCTGGAAAGTCGACGATATTCGAGGCGTCGCAGCCGCCGGACAGGTAAGTCCTTTCTTTGCTAAGTAGTCTTTTGATCATCGCTGATAAAACCACAGCAACATGCTTCCGTTTACTGGTCTAAAACTTCCCCAAAGATCCTTGCTTCTCTAAATTCCTCATTGCCCTTATCTTCACAGCTCGTCGAAGCCTTTTCTCGACCTATTATCCCCAACTGGCAAGATTCCTCCACCACTGCCGAATGTCAGGCACTCGACGCCGCCGTTGGTGGCCCAGCTGCACTTGCACAGCTTACTGGTTCTCGAGCATATGAACGATTCACTGGTGCCCAAATCATGCGTTTCAAGCGGGTCGATCCTGTCGCATACGATCAGACTGACCGAATTGGCCTTGTCAGTAACTCAGTGACCACTCTGCTCTGCTTGGATGGCGAAGTCAAGGGGATCGACGAAAGTGATGCTTGCGGGATGAATCTGTGGACTATGAACAGAAAACAGCGAGGGTGGAATCAGGAATTGCTGAAGGCAATCGCTGGTGATGATGGGGCGGCAGAGCTTTCCAGGAAACTAGGGACAGTGGAGACGGATGGAGGTAGGGTTGTGGGGCGTATAGGCAAATGGTTTGTTGATCGGTACGGGTTCAGTTCAGAATGCTGTGTGTTCCCTGGCACCGGGGACAATCCAGCTACATTTTTGAGCTTGACTTGTAAGTCCACACTGTTTCGCAGATTGTCACATCGCTGACCGCCTAAAGTACGCGAAAGTGAAGGTCTAGTCTCTCTTGGCACTTCTGATGTTGTCCTCATTTCCACAAGCGCCTACCACCCTGATCCCGACTACCACGCATTCTTTCACCCGGCTCAGATAGCACCTCCTAGTGAGCAAGACGATCAAAACAGACAAGGAGCAGAACCTCTGAGATATTTCAACATGATCGTTTATAAGAGTGAGCAGATGCTCTTGTTCGCTCTTGAAGTCAAGATACTGATATTTCGTAGATGGCTCTCTTACCCGACAACATGTGCGAGATCTCTACTTTGATGGATCATGGGACAAGTTTAATGCGGCAATTGAGGAACTACGCCCCAAGTCAGTCATCGACCTTCCTTCTCGTACAGCCTTCTGGTGGCTTCTCCCAGATATCGTGGTAAGTTCACAATGACCACTTACATGAATGGACTTGCTATACAGGGCTAACGAGCGTAGCCACACGGTGCACATGGTATCTACAAATACATAACCGAACCTACTGCTGGGACGCTCTTCGAAGTACCAGCTGCTAAAAAGGTCGACCAATTCCCAGACATCAGGCAAGAAGCCCTCGCCCTCCTCGAATCCCAACTTTTCAATTACCGTTCCCGCGCCTCCGTCATCCTTGACGACTCTTCCACCCCATACGACCCTTCCTCTCCCAATGTCGATGCTTTCCTACCTCGTTTGACCAAGGTATACGCCACGGGCGGAGCCAGCGCTAACCGTACTATCTTGAGTTTGATGGCGGATGTATTATCGACAAAGGTGTGTAAGAATGTAGAGTATCTTGATGGGAAATGGAAAGATGCCGATTGGAATGCCTGTAGTGTCGGAGTGGCGTACAAGGCTCGTTGGGGATGGGAGCGAGTGATAGCAGCTGATGGAGATGAGAGGAAGTGGGTTGGGTTTGACACGGTAATCAGGGAATGTAGAGAGGCGAGAAAGAAAATCCGAGGTGATGAAGGGAGGGGATTGGAATTGGAAGAAGAAGGTATCAGGATTGTAGCCAGCCCAGGGCCTGGATCAAGGGCGTATGAGAGAAGGATTGAGTGGTGGAGAGAGCTGGAACGCAAAGCGTTGGCGGAACAACGAGCTGAAAAGACCGCGTGACAACATGTATAATCCTTTTCTGCTACAATTGTAGCAAAAAACACGTAATCTGTGACGTGCACTAATTAGTACAGAATATTCACAGACATATTCTAATATAAGTAATAAAGAAAAAAACTTTGGAAGAGCCTAATAATGCACATATCGGATCAAGTTTAAGGGAAGAAATAGACTCCTCATTTATCATCGTCAATTATTTAGTTATTGGTGGCGATAAGCAAAAGGCGGAACGATAGTGATCCGACCAACAAAGGTTTATGGGTCTTAGCAGACGTCGCGCTATTGTTCATTGACAACTCAAAATACACGAATGCGTAAGTGGTTATTCGCAGGGCACATACTTTTATCTAGAGGAGGGGAAAGAATATTCGATGGAAGACGAAAGCGTCTTTTTTTGCAAGAGATTATAATTGTACCCTTCACATGCTCAATAACAAGTTCCTGTTCGTATAACGGCTAGTATGCTCGCTTGTCACTGGAGGATTCATATCCACTGCGTCCGCGGGAGATCGGAGTTCGATTCTCCGACAGGAAGTTTCTTTTTGCATTTTTTTGAGGGGGGGGAGATTCAATCCCTCACACATATTCCATATTATATGCATCATGAACAATGTGCTCATGCAATTTTCATATAGCGATGATAGTGTCCATTCATGATATCAAATCGGGAACTAAGAGAATTACAAACGACGCTTGTGTGTCAACAAAATGTAAAATGAGCTTCTACGTAATTCTATCCTCCTTTACCATCCCTCAGCTCCATCATTCTGAGCTGCTCATCAGCCCTTTTCTCTCTCGCCACTACCGTATTCCAACACTCTCCCCGAATCCTCCTCATCATCCACCCCCCAAAGCTCTCACCTTCCACCCATCGCATTTCTACATCTTTCCAACCCGGTCGAAGTATGTCATCTTCCGCAGTGTTGGTGATCAAGATCCAGTTGTCGTTGGGGACAGTCTTGCATGGAACAATAGGTACGTGTGGATCGAAAGAGGAGAACGGGTCGAGGATTGATCGGTGCCCTTTCCTATTTGGTCCTGGCTTTGATTGGGAAAATATAGCGGAGATTCCAAAGATGCAGCGCGGTACGGGATCCTCCGATTGAGAGCGCGCGCGAACTGGGTGCTGTGCCGGAGAGTCTTGAGAAGACGTGTTGCGATCATGCGGAGAGCGGAGAGAAATCCGAGGGGCTCGGGCAGCCGTGGCAGATGCGAAACTGACAGTTCCCATGGTCTTGACGGATGAGGATACGGAAGGTCGGCGAGAAGATGCAAAGGTGAAATCACCAATTATCTCTACATCGTCATCTTCTACCAAAGAGTGGATGGTCTGATTTTCAGCGGTGCTAGCACGGACAACTGCGTGATCGTTGAGCTCGAAAGAGCCCCGAGTTGATTTGGATCCCTTTGCGCTATTGATCCTATTGGTCACTGTATCCATAATGGGCTTGGCGGGGGCAATGCTGTGGTCGATGACTAAACGAGAGGTTTCCTGAGGGGCCACTGCGCGGATGTGATTCCTTGTCAAAGTACTTCCAGCCGGATAATGGCTTTGCCCGATCGTTTTGGCTGTAGCTGTAGACGATACCGATCCTGCTTTGCCATGCCTAGCTCTAGTCGACTCTGGTTTAACTTGAGCTACGCGAGACATAAGCTGAATGACGATACCATAATTCCCCCTGGGCACACTCACCATCCTGTCTGGGAGGTTCCCATCCAGACGAACTATGGCGCGTCTGATTACGGACGGCCGCGCCTTGTTCCTCTTCACCTTGCTCAGGTTCGTCGCAATGCTCATAGGATTTAGTTGAGACAGTGTGATGCCTGAGTCTGCGCGGTGTTGATGATTTCCACTGTGGGAGAGGCTGAGAATTCAGAGAGTGTAAAACTTCAGGTGATTCAGCTGTCTTTGAGATGATTGCTGACGATTGAGAATAAGTAGTCATACTGTATTCTGAAGGTCCACTGTCATCTGGCAAATGGGGCAAAGGCTTGTCCAACGGCTCCGATTTTTCCGTATTGTCGTTGAGATCGCAACTTCCCTCGTTTCTTGCCCTACTAGCCTCCGATTCTGCGTCTTCAAATCGTAAATCGGCAGCTTTTATATGCTTCTGTGAACCTGCACTCGCGGGAGACAAGTGCTGCGCAGCGGCAAGTTTCTTGTGAGACGTTTGTTGATCCTCGCTGTGGTCAAGGTCGCCCCAAACAATATTACTCCTATATAACATGTCCGCTTCTTCTGGAAGGCCCAGGAAAGATCCGTTAGCAGTGAAGCTATTGATAGAAGGAGCTTCCCGCACAGCGGTAGCGATATTGAAAGCGACCTGTGTAGCCTTGGGAGTCGGCTGCTCGTCCGACTCAATTGTGATCTTGGGCGGTGGCGTTGGTGGTGGATTGTCGATAGTCGATGTCGAGATGAAAGAGTCTGTTTTGAAGTCATCAAACCAAAGGTCAATCGATTTTGAAATGCTTTCTCGGAGAGGCTGCTCAGGAAAGGAGAACGCAGAAGGGCTAGTGGAGATAGAGGGCAATGAAGCTATTACTTTGAGCTCTAAGCAGCGCTCGTCAGTCTACCATCACCAATCATAGACTCACGATGAGACCCCTTCGAAACAAATGGCCTGGAAGGCTTCTTTGCTATGTTCTTCTCGCACACGTAGGCCTCCGATGGCATGCCCGCATCCTCCTGCTGATAATAAAACTCGCCGTCCTCCTTTTCCTGCTGATCCAATGTCTTCGTCCTCAGCGATTCATTGCGAAATTTATCCTTGCTGATGCTCAGTTGCGGTACACGCTGTCGAATTTGAAGTTTAATGCCGCCAAAAGACTGGTCAGAGGAGTGTCGTTTAGGTTCGAGGATGCGAGTAGGGGCCAGAGCCGAACGTTGACTGAGTCTTGTAGGCATGTTGAACGTCAGCTTGCAAATCCCAGCCCGGAATTTCCCTTTGATATGTCTCTTAGGTGCCTTCTGTACGTTTCTGCCCGGTTCAATGGAGGTAGGAAATCAATGAACGACGAAGAAAAGAATGACAACAATTGCGTGGTGTGAATCGTCGGCGACCTGTGAGGAGGGTGAGAGGGCAGGATGTCTGTTACGTAAAGCCAAAAGCGATAATAACTATCTTCGGTCTTTTCCGAGAGGACTGATGGTGATCAGTGGTGAAACGGTGATGATCAGAGAAATACAAAGCAGAAGTACGCTAGTGGGGCAGAAACCGAGTTCCGGCTGACATGGTGGTCCTAAGCCGGAAGCCAGAAGCTTATTCCTCGAACCGCAAACACGGTCTATATACTATTGACAGCTTCCTTAATAACTAATAAGTAAGACTACTACTTGAGTAAATGCAGTGCGGATGTGGCGTTCGTACTACGTAGAGCGTATTAGAGCGTATTAGTGCAATGTATAATAATAGGTCCAGGCTGAATTGACAAGTACAAATGTTTATATATCATCCTGTTTCGTTTCTTACCACCCTCCTTCTTCTTTATTGTTGTTTTTGTTATTCTTTTCAGAATTCACCGACCGTCCCATTGATTTGACTGTTTTCTCATTCTATTTATCACATCACTCCATTCGTTTAGGATGCCTGGTCTTTCACCAAACGTTTCCGAAGACGAATCGTTGGTATCTCCTCAAGCTATTTCAACGCAACAGCTGACATATCTCGAAGTGCCCATATTGAAGAAGAGCAGCCTCTACTTCCTCCCAAGAGAGAACAAGGCGTTGGCAATAAACTCGATCTCGGCCAATACATCCCTTTGCTGGTAATAGCCGTCTTTGTATGGGTGTTCTTCACTTCCATGTTCAATAGCGGACAGGTTCAATCTTTGAGTGGTATACACAGAGATACCACGGAGTTACAGAAGGCTGTAAAGGACTTGGTTAGGGAGGTTAGCCAGTTGAGAAGGGTCTTGGAAAAAGGCAGGGGAACTGATTGTTGGGAATGATTCTTGCTATCAGATCATGTACACGGTTTTGATCCGACATGCGTGGCGGCTCAGAAATTAAGGCTACACGCAATGCCAAATCTCGGGTTTACAATTAAACCATACGGGTTGTTGCCAAGCGGTCGACACATGCCTGGTGATCGGAATGAAACTGTTTAGCACCACAACATTTGGTTTTTTTTTGTCTGCGTGCTCATTGCAAGTTTCTCTTCCACGTTGAATGATTTCTACATAGATTAAAAATATTCAGTGATTGATGATTTACGGGTTAATTCTTTTTGCGTTCATTTTGTTCTAGTTTCAGGTCGATTGCGTACTTTGTTGCATCCAAAGAAGAAAGGAAGAATAGAAAGAACGAGATAAGACCATGGAGGGTCTGTGCTAGAATCTGAACTTGTTTGAAGCTCCGAGGGGTCGGCGATGGAGTCAATATTATTATGAACTTCCATACATTTACGTAGCATTTCTATCCTATGTTAGGGTACATTGATTCGATGATGTGGTTTTCAATGACATCGGTAGGGTCTAATATTCAGCTCCTGTCAGAGACAACAACCGAAGTCCGCGTCCGAGATCATTACTGGAACATTCGAGAACGATGGCTTGGGTCAGACAGACAAAAAGGATAAAACTGGTCTCCAGCGTCTGCTATAACCATACCGGCCAATCCGCTTGATTCTAAGCTAGCGAACAAGTACGCCATCCACAGGTTTACGCTGGTTGATAGCGACGCAGTTCCTCTCCTTGGCGGCAAGCTGGCTTCCAGTCATAAGATTTGTCCTCCTCGATTCGGCGTGGTTGAGTAAATCGCAGTGAGGTCGATGTGGGCGAACGCCTTCCTTCCCCCTAAAGCCTCCGCATCTCTTTCCCAGTCTCAAAATTAGTCCATCCCCAATTGGCGGCGATAAATGCTTCGCTTGCAAGAAGAAAGTTGGCCAGAGGCGGGGTATACCGTGTGATGGTTGCCATGGTACGTTTCAAATTGTCCTTCCGAACGGCTTGACATTGAACGAAGGCCGCGTGGCTATTGTAC
This sequence comes from Cryptococcus deneoformans B-3501A, assembly GCF_000149385.1. Taxonomy (NCBI): domain Eukaryota; kingdom Fungi; phylum Basidiomycota; class Tremellomycetes; order Tremellales; family Cryptococcaceae; genus Cryptococcus; species Cryptococcus deneoformans. The sequence goes on from NC_009185.1 coordinate 889,403, forward strand.
ACGTAAAGTGCTCACACTCTGCGCCAAAGAATTGTGCTGGTGCAAAAAGGGAGTCACTAAATGTCAAAAATCGTTTCCAAATGTTGTTGATCGCATGTTCCGGTGATAATGTCACGATTACGTCCTGTACAATTTCGTTTTAAATGTCAGTTACGACTTGCCATGGACTTGATAACCCCTTTGTCTCAGTTACATCTGTGCATTTCAAATCGTTTGTTGCAAAGGGATAGGCTGCCCTAATGGGAAAGCAACTTCTCATCGACGGCTTCCGTGGTCAACCCCTCGGCACCATCGCGCGCTTCAAGGACCTGGAGTAATCATCAGCGTATGGACATAGTTTGACTAAAGCGTTGACATACTTTTGCAGTTTCAGAAACTTGTTGGAAGTAGCTGAGGGAAGAAGCGTGGAGGGTCATAAGCTCAATAGGCGAAGTAGTTGGTGCCCTATGGATCTGTAAGCGATTTTCCATGTGCACTGCGAAAGCCACCAGCTTACCAGTTGATCAACAGAAGGGGATATGATATCCGGCCATCCTTGTGTTTCTGCAGAATTCAATTTAATCAGCACCACAGACAATCATTAATGGTCATTACACACAAGTTCGTGGGAGAGTAAGACATATCGAGGGGCATTCTCTGGCAGTTCTGCAGAGCCGTTAGTTACGGGATGACATGTCAATCATCCGTAAACTTACCCTCAGCGATTTCCTCGATAGATTGACCCTCGAACTCTTCATCCACAGCCATGGTCAAGCTGTTCTTGATGATCTTGACTAAAAGGCATCCAGCCTTCTATTAGACATGATCATTATCAGAAAATGTGGGCAAACTTGCCAGAGATGGCAGTGGTCCCCTTGCTGTTCTTGAATCGGAACTGCTTGAGAGCGTCGAGGACGTCCTGAGGGATATCGACCGTTCGTGACTGAAAAAAAAGGTCAGTATATACCCTTGTCTTTTGCGAAACACTCGCCATTGTTTTGCTAATACTCCTATAATTGAATTTCGTATGGAAAATATGTGAACTGTCGTGCTCGTATCATCATGTTGCTGCACCGGTGATGTTGCTGTTAACCATCTCAACAGCTCTCGACGTCACCACGGTGCCTGAACGGGATCAAATTTATAGTATATGATCGTCGACTGCAGGCTTGCTTGGGCACGGAGACATTTAACACGATTTTCGCATATATTGTATCTGGCTCTTATACTCTATAGATAAATCTGTCAAGGGCCATAGAACCACTCGCTCGTCCGCCAGCAACCCTGAATCTGCATTCGAACAGCCAACATGGGTATCTCCTGGCTCCTCAAACCCGTTGCCCTCGTATCTACCGTCGCACTTTCAACGCTTGGTGTCTTATCAAGGCGCTATCAACGTGCGCGATTCTACTTCAATCTTACCATCTATGTCTCCACTTTAGGTCTCATGAGTGTCTGGGGGGTAGTAGTTAGTATTTTGGCAACTGCTGCTGGTCAGGTACGTGCTTCTTTTGCATTGTGTGTGGATAGAAGGTGGCAAGAACGTGCTATTATTTACCTCACAAATGGCGATATAGAGATTAAACATCAACTACTATGTGGCTAGATCACTCTATGGACTCAGTGGTCCTCTGCTTGGGATCAAATTTGAGGTTGAAGGAGAGGAGCATCTTGAGGGGCTTATGACGGCTAGGGATGGGCAACACCAGGGAGCTGTGCTTCTGAGTAACCACCAGAGGTGGGTGAAAGGTTGATTGGAGAAGCAGACTTTATGCTAATGAATCTATAGTTTCTTGGACATTCTTTATATCGGAAGGATCTTCCCTAAGCAGGCCGCCATTATGGCGAAGAAAGAGCTCAAGTGGACTCCTCTTCTTGGTCAATTCAGTGAGTGCGGCGCCTATCAAAGCTTGTTCTAAACTAACAACATTTAATAGTGTCTCTCTCTGGAGCTGTATTTGTCAACAGAAAAAATAGACATGATGCAGTTAAGGCCCTTGCAATTGCTGGCGAGGACATGAAGAAGAAGGGCGTAAGTTTTGACGTCAGTTTTAGCATATTGGTAACGCACTGACAAGTAGACTAGGTCTCTCTTTGGATCTTCCCCGAGGGAACACGTTCGTCTTCTCCTGAACCTACCCTCCTTCCTTTCAAAAAGGGTGCTTTCCACCTTGCGGTCCAAGCTCAGATTCCTATTGTCCCTATCGTGTGTGAAAACTATCACAGACTCTTCGACGGACGCACAAGGTTTGAGTCCGGTGTTCTCAAGATTCGAGGTAAGAAGAAAAGCCTTCCGCCACTGGACTATATAACTGACAACTGTGGTAGTGCTCCCCCCAATTCCTACAACCGGTCTGACTGTTGACGACGTTACTTCTCTTGCCGAGTCCACTCGCGAAAGTATGCTTCACGCTCTCCGAGAAATATCTGAACCAGGGCCTTCATCCTCTACCCCCATCCCTACCTCTGCTGAAGTCCCTCTTGCACCCCCCATATCTAGAAATACCACTCAGCCTCCCGCCGGTGACTCCATACAACTTGACATCTCTGAAAGTGGCGCCCTCCGCCAGCGTGGTGTTCACTCTAGTGGTGTTTCAAGTGAGTGGTCTGAGGGAAAGTTCGAGGCGCAAAGTGAGGAGACAACAGAGGATGAGATGGACGAGGACGTGGTTTTGTTGAAGAAGCCGAAGGAGAATGTGGCGTAAAATGTAGAAGAGGGATTTGCGGGAGGCCAGGAACGTTTTGGGCTGTCCGTATTATCAGTGTAACGTAGCATGGGGCGGTCATGCATTAACGCTGTTTGTATCCAATAGTTTACTTCTTTTGGCCATACGTAATATGGCCAAACATTGAGCACAGGAGAAGTGGAGACTATTAGAGGGTAGAAAGAACAAGCCAAATAAAGACAGGACCCCCCTCTGAGAAATTAAATTGGAAATTAAATGACGATGCGCGCGACACCTTGCAAGTACTCTCTGGAATCGTCCATCTCTCCATAACATCCTTTATTTTACACTGGTCCAGCTCGCATCTGCTATATTTCAATCTCCAGCTTACACACCACTTACAGTACTATCGCATATCCCTTACACACACATTTAATCCCTGACAAAAAACGTTCAAAATGGCTATGGCCCCGCCCCGCAAAGGTTAGCCCCATCCCTAATTCACGTCACATGTATTCGCTAACCATGCAATCTTCAGGCGAGAACTGGGAACTTCGCCAACAGCTGAACTCAGAGTACAGGGATAAGCGGGCAGATGCTATCAAGAGAGTCATTGCGAACCATACCATTGGCAAGGACTGTAGTGGCTTGTTTCCCGATGTCGTCAAGAATATGGTGAGTGTTTAATAACTCTTTGCTGGAGTCAAGGAGCAAGGGAGTACAGGTAAGAGCTGATGTTCTGACCGCAGCAAACAGATGATCTGGAGCAAAAGAAACTCGTATATTTATATCTCATGAACTATGCGAAGACACAACCTGAACTCGTTATCCTTGCTGTCAACACTTTCGTCAAGGTGGGTTTGAGTTTGACTTATTCCATCTCTTCTGCTAACCTGCTTTATTAAAGGACACTGCCGACCCCAATCCTCTTGTTAGAGCTCTTGCCATCCGCACCATGTCCATCCTTCGCGCCGAGAAAATCCTCGATTACCTCGCTTCACCTTTATCTCGATGCCTCAAAGATGAGAACCCCTACGTCCGAAAGACTGCTGCTCTGTGTGTCGCCAAAGTGTTTGATTTGAAGCCAGAGCTGGCTATCGAATACGGGTTCATTGAAACTTTGAGAGATCTTATCGGCGATGGTAATCCTATGGTATGTCATGCAATGATGAGCGTACGAAGATGTCTGATCAATTGACAGGTTGTTGCAAATGCCGTTGCCGCACTCGGGGATATTCACGAGGCTTCTCTTAACCTTCCTTCTTCTCAGCCCGGCTCGCCAAATGACGATGAATCTCCTAGCAGTGTCCGTCCCAATCAATCCCTTTTCATCATTGACCCCGCTACCCTTACCAAACTCCTTGTCGCTTTGAACGAATGTTCTGAATGGGGTCGTATTGCCATCCTCACCACCTTGGCGAGATATAGGACAAATGACGAGAAGGAGAGTGAACATATCTGTGAAAGAGTGATGCCCCAGTTTCAGCACGTGAATGCGGCAGTTGTGTTGGGTGCGGTAAAGGTGATCATGATTCATATGAAAAATGTCACCAAGGAAGACCTTTTGAAGTCTCTTACTCGAAAAATGGCTCCTCCATTAGGTGAGTTCAACATTTTTTATTTTTTATTTTTAATTCAAAAATGAATGGTTTGACCAACAACGAACAGTCACCCTTATCTCCTCACCGCCCGAGGTGCAATGGGTCGCACTTCGTAACATCAACCTCCTCTTGCAGAAACGTCCCGATATCCTTGCCAGCGAGATGCGCGTTTTCTTCTGCAAATATAACGATCCTTCCTACGTCAAGGTGGAGAAACTTGAGATTATGGTTAGATTGGCGAACGAGAAGAATGTGGACACTTTGCTTGGGGAGCTGAAGGAATACGCGTCGGAAGTTGATGTCGATTTTGTTCGCAAGGCTGTCAGGGCGGTTGGCCAAGTTGCTATCAAGATCGATGAGGCTGCCGGGCGATGTGTCGAAGTATTGATGGAACTGATCGAGACAAGAGTCAGCTATGTCGTACAGGAGGCTGTCATCGTCGTCAAGGTAAGCTTCACTGCATGGGTATATCTGGATGAGGCTAATTCTTTGACAGGACATCTTCCGAAAATACCCCCACTCATACGAAGGTATCATCCCGGCGCTCTGTGCTAATCTTGAGGAATTGGATGAGCCTGAGGCCAAGGCCTCTTTGATTTGGCTCATCGGCGAGTACGCAGAGAAGATTGAGAATGCGGACGAGTTGCTGGGAGCGTTCTTGGAGACTTTCAGTGAGGAAAGCTATCCTGTACGACTCATCATGATTTCACCATTCACTCGTTGACTCATCATCTCTGCAGGTTCAACTTCAAACCCTTACTGCGATTGTCAAGCTGTTCCTCAAGAAACCTGATGAAAGCCAGGCTATCGTCCAAAAAGTGCTTCAAGCTGCTACAAAGGACTGTGACAGCCCAGACGTCAGAGATAGGGCCTACATATACTGGAGATTGCTGTCATCCGACCCCGCCGCTGCCAAGGTAAGTCAATATCCACCTCTTGCTTCATGCGAAATTCTAATGGATGTAATATAGTCTGTTGTTTTGTCAGTCAGACCACCTATCAGTCTTCCTCAAACGACTGTCGCTCCTGCAATCCTTGAGGAGCTTATTGGCGAAATCTCGACATTGGCGAGTGTGTACCACAAGCCTGCGGCTACGTTCATAGGCAAAGGTCGTTTGGGTGCAGACGAGATGCACAAGAAGAGCTTGGAGTACGTCTATCTCTCATTCAGTCCTTATAGTGATGACCTAACCTATGCTGGACAGTGCCGAGGACGATGTCTCACGCGAAAAGGCTCTTCAAGCTGTCGTTGCCGGTAACCAAGCCGAAAACCTGCTCGACTTTGACGACGAACCTACTCCTACCAACGGCGAATCTTCCATCCCTGCTCCGGGTGCGGGTTTGGGCATCTCTTCTCAGGCTATTGCGAGCGCAGCCAAGAGCACGAACCCGTTAGATGAATTAATGGACTTGTTCTCCACTGCTAGCATGACAACACCAGTCGTTCAACCTGGTCAGCCTGCAGCTCAGGCTCAAACGTCAGCTCAGAGTTCAGGGGGTTTGGGCGGGTTAAATGGATTGGCAGGGCTGTCTAGCCCACCGCAGAGTGTATCGCCGCAACCCGGAGCTCCGCAAAGCCAGAAACAACAACAGCAGGCGGCGGCTCAAGATGATTTGTTGGGGTTGTTTTAGATGAATAACTGAAAATGTATGTTGATATGGGTCTTCAAGTGGTAAACGCCGCTTTCGTGTCGCAGTTGAGCTGAGTGAAGGCATTGTGGCGGAGACACTTAAATAAGATGTAGATGTGAGTTGATAGCACATATTTTGCACGTATTTCAAAGATATGGCAATTCAAGTCGAAAAATCAAACCCATCAGACATTCAAGTTCTACATCCCCTGCCCGCCGACCTAGACAGATGCCTACAAAGCACTACCCGATGCGTGTCCTTCGATGGAACAACAAAATGCGCTGCTTTGTTTAACTTTTCCATTGGATACCCGTGGCTATCCTCGCAACTGCAACCGGCAAGCTCAGCCTCAATCTATAGTACCACCCATATTGACAGATTTGGCCGGATCATCCAATTTTATTGTTTCCAGCACACGCATGGATGGTCGGGAACTGATGGAAGCGTGGGCAGGAAAAAAACGTGTCGAGGGTCCTTTGGCCACGGCTTCGCAGTGATTTTTCGAGGACGCATCTGCAAGACGACAAGATAAAAGCCATATACAGTCACAGATGATAATGATATGCCAATCATCAATCGTTTCGACTTTGCTACTGACCTGGGCGACAACAGGCAAAGGAGAGACATCACGCCAAGTAGCGAAGAAGACCACAAAGACGAAGAACAAGAAGGCCTATCAACGTGTTAAAGGGACTTTGAATACAATAAGAGACTGAATCCTGACCTTACTTGTCATCAAGTCGAGGTTGCCGAATTTCAACAAGCACAATGATACACATACTGCTAATTACCTTTCTTCTCGGCATTGTAGGTGCTATAAGCCCCTCCCCTCGACCCCCGACCCATTCCAAAACCCTCCAGCCTTTACTACCCTATCGAACTCCTCATGTCCCCTCTCTTGACCACACAACGCTTCACCTTTTTCCTATTAGAGACGACCCTACTCTCAGCCATAGAAGCCGCAGGACCAAGCCTCTTGGGCGGATGTATAGTCAATCTGAGCTTATAGGGTGGGATAAAGAAGCGAAAAGAGCGTTGAATTGGGAACTTCAAATCGCATATGAAGGACAGACGTTTTTTGATGGATGGGACTGGTTCACAATGATAGGTGCGTGACTTGAATCTGAACAGTCTTGCTAAAGGTTGCTTGTCGATAGATCCAAGTCATGGCCGTGAGTCAAGATATTTCATTAAAATGAGAAACAAAGAAATATTGACCTCAAACTCCTTAGTCGTGACCTATGTCGATAACGCAACAGCTTTCAAGGATGGTCTTGCGTTCTGGACAAGCGATGGAATACCAGGTATTCAAGTAGATCACTGGTCTGATACAGCCGTCGGCGCCAACAGAAACTCTGTCCGAATCACTACCAAATCATTATTTGAAGGTGGTCTCTTCATTATCGATTTGGCTCTGATGCCGTGGGGTTGTGGCGTTTGGCCGGCGTGTAAGTGCCTTTTGGTTCTGATGTAATGGTCAACAAGATGTACTGGTGTGCTAATTACCTTGGTTAATAAGTTTGGACGTTAGGATATGAAGGGACTTGGCCTGAGACAGTGGGTTTTCATATGGAGATAGATTTGGGCCCAATACTGATGATACCGGAAGGGAGAAATTGACATTATCGAGGGGATTCAGTCAAACACTAACAAGTGAGTAGCTTTGTGATGCCATGTATTTCACGACCATATCCTAGCTGAGCGGCTACAATCCTTAGTCAAATGACTATGTGAGTAGTGCCCCTAAGGGTATGTGGATTGTAGAACTGAGCGGATAAAACAGACATACGATGCCAGGATGCTCCATTAATTACAGCACCAGCAATCTGTACTCGGGCACTTTGACTGTAAGCTGTTTCTCTTTCTTTTTGAATATATATATTGACCTCTTTTTTGAAGAATCAAGATTGTGATTCATCTACAGGTCATTAATCATCTTTCTTCCACAAACTGTGTGTGCAATCTAATAATGTGATTACAGGCGGCAGTGGCTGCTCCATTATTTCCGCTTCCAACTCGTCGTACGGGATGCCATTCAACTCGGCTGGTGGGGGCGTATTCGCAATGAAATGGGATACAGATGGGATTCGTATGTGTGAGTCCCATATCGGAACTTTGTTTTTTTTTTTTGTTTTCGGATCAAGCTAAGTGGGCGTTAGGGAACTGGAATAGAGCACAGATACCATCCGAGTCAGTTGGGTTCTTGAACGCTATTTGGTTTAGTTTTAAGAAAGCTGATCAAAAGTAGCATCACTGCGGAGACGCCTGATCCCGACGCTTGTGGGTTGAGCATTCTTCTCACCTGATCATTAGCTAACATGGAAGGACCTTAGGGGATCTACCAACAGCTATCTGGGACGCATCCATCTGCGATCTAGAGTCCTTCTTCAAAGCCCAAGTTTTGGTGCTCAATATCAACCTCTGCGGCGACTGGATCAACAGTGTGTGGGATCGTAAGCCCTTTGTTCTCCCTTTTCGTCTCCACCCCATTACTTTTGTCTGACATGCACAAACAAAATCATTCTAGAATACCCTTACTGCCCTGGCACATGTCCCGAATATGTCTCCAACCCACTCAACCTCAATAACACGGTCATGCTCATCAATTACATCAAAGTGTACCAACAATCGGATGCAGAAGTGACAACCCAGCAGGCGGAAACGAACTCGAATCTGACGGGCGCTGGAGGACCTGTTGGGGTGATTAATGGGGCTACTATTCGTAGGCCATGGTGGCGGACGGCGAGAGAGAAGATGTTGGGGATGGTGTCTGTGGTGCCAGTAGGGCTTTTATTTGCAGGCTGGATATAGGCGTTCAGGCTGGAATGGGATCATTTCATACTCTATAACCTTGGATATAATAACGGCTACTAACTCTGTGCTTATTTCGATGCATATCCTTGCTCATTCTCTCGTTGACAACCTTTTACTCTCCTAATTCTGACGCCTTGCACCAGTCCATCTCACTGAACTCGACACCTGTCCTGCCACTTTTCCACCATGTGCTAATCAAAGAATTAGATCCTAATTCTCCATTACTTTGGTCTCTGTCATTTTTAGTTTAGCTACACACTATTGAACGCTTTCAACGATCATTCAACATTTTCTACACAAGGTTGTCCTGGCGCATGCCTAACATCTTGTGCTTTTTGTTCAACTTTTACCCGCCTTTTGTTTTCGGTAAAACCGGAGATCACCGAAATGAGATCCGAGAGGACGGACTTATTTATCGCGCTCTTCGCGGCTACTACGTATTCTCAGTCGCTCGCCCACGCTGCCTTCTTCAGCGCTTCGAATCTCCTCAGAGGCCCCAAAGAGCAGCTATCGGGACCATGGCGAACATATCCCAGTCTTTGCACGCTCTTCTGGAAAGAGCTCAAAAGCAAGATTCGCTCGGCAAGCTCATAATCGAAGCCCTCGTCCTAATCGAGTCTGTCATCGACATCCTTGGGTGCGTATTTAGTTTGTGCAATTTGGATCGACTGCTGATGGCGGATGGATGCAGAGAGGAAACTGTGGCGATCTCTTTTAATGGAGGTAAAGATTGTATGTCTACCTGCAAGCTGCTTGCTGCCATTGCTTTCTCAAGGCTAATTGTCGGCAATTCATTCCAGGTACGGTATTGCTGCATCTCTATGCTGCTGTCCTGTATGCCCGACATACCCCTTCCCTCCCACCTCATCTATTTCCCAAGCCTTCTCCAAAGATAACGATCCCTCCGCTGCCATCTCGTACCCCGCAAGAACCTCTTTCGCCCCAACCAGTTCTTCCACCTTCCTTGCCAGCATGTACGCCTCCTTCCATCACCCCACCAGCCTCCAACCCGTCCCCACCCTTTTCACATCCTCGCTCCACCCACCACCACCCACCGACCGATCTTCCGTACCCACCAATCCGTTCAATATATATAACAGCTCCCAACCCTTTTGCTGAACTCGACGAGTTTGTACTTTCATCCACCAAGCTGTATGGACTGGATTTGTACAGATTTGGAGGGGGTATGAAGGCTGCTTTGGAGGAATGGCTGGGATGTGGAGGAGGAAGGGGAGTAAAAGGCGTTTTGGTCGGTACGAGGCAGGGTGATCCCAATGATGGTCAGTTCATTCTCATCTACTCACTCTGCGCAGTCATTAACGGAAGCGCGCAGCCGTGGACATAATAGCACCCACCGACCCTTCCTGGCCTCAGTTCATCCGCGTCCACCCTATTCTTCATTGGACATACTCGGATGTATGGGACTTCCTCCTTGAACTTCAGGTGCCGTACTGTATACTGTATGACCAAGGTTACACATCGTTGGGTTCAACGACAAATACTTTACCGAACCCATTGTTGAAAAGCGAAAGTGTGGAAGGGGGATGGGAACCAGCACATAGGCGTAAGTCAGTGATTGGAATCTTTGAACCAGCAGTACTAATGAGAGGATTAGTGAAAGACGCAAGCCAAGAACGTGCTGGAAGGCACTGAAAAAGCAGTCTCTGACTAGCGGCGGGATACATAGCATAACAGTAACACTGTAACTCATATATTAGACGGGGCCTATACATGTAGAGTAGCGATGGAAATGAATGTGCCAGGGAAATGATTCAAGTGGTGACAAGCGTCATATATTTATTTATGACCGAAACGAGAAAAGCTCGGAAGAACTATGCATAAAACACTTTTTTCTCCTTCTACCCGAATGAAATTCCCTATAATGCTCTTGCTTTGAATCCCACCTTTTATTCGTCAAATGCTAAAATTCCAATCCCTTTTTCTTTTCTATGAAACGCCACTAACCAGAACTAAGAGACTATATATATATATACCTGAAAGAAATGAATGAATTTAAGAGACCTCCCTGCCCGAAAGAAAAAGACTAAGAATGAATTTTCCCAACTCAAACCCAGGACCATTTGACTTCTGGCCGCCAACTTCTTCACTAACCCTCACCGAAAAGGAAACAAGGAAAAAAAAAGAGAGAAATGTTAACTAGTGCCTACCCAGCTTTCCATCGTCCATACTAGCCCTTCCACCACGTGGGCTAACTGCCGCACTTGAACCCAAACCCGAAAGGCTCAATCCACTCGAACTCTGCCTCCCTGGCTCTCCATCCTCGTTCTCGTCATCAACTGTCAATTCTTCCGCCATCTTCGCCAACTCATCACCCACCGCGGACGGCGCTCTCGTCTCTTCATCCGAATCGTTCTGACCATCCCCCCCGCTCAGTGGACTACTTCGCAACTTGTCTTTCCCGCCCAAAGCACCAACGCCCAACGTCCTATTTCCAGCTGTGGAAGTAGCATGTTGAGGAGGGATCGCGTTGGCAAAGTAATCCTGTCCCTGCCTGGCTTGCGGTGAATTCTCAGATTTGCCCTGTAACGCCCCACCTGGGGGACCGGCATACTGCCCATATCCAATCGGCCCATTAGGAAACGCCTGCGTCGTAGGTGTGCCCAGTGCAGCTGAACCGGCTTGTGGGTGATTACCAGGAGTAGAAGGGAAGCGATTAACAGGAGCTCCAGGAGCAGGGTTGAGGAAAGGGTTGTACTGGAATGCACCGGGCGATGTGACAGGAATGCCTGGTGAAAATGGTCCAGCGGCAGGAGACATAAAATGAGAGGCGTGCCCGTGAAGAGGAGGCGTCTCGGGATAATTGAAAACGAATCCAGGCATGGAAGGTGTCATAGGAGGGAGACCGCGAGTGTGAAGTGGTGATATGGGATTCCCGTGTTCCATATGGAAGGGAGGCATGGATATGGGACCGGGATGGTGGGGGTGACGGAACACGGGAGTGTGAGAGGTGGGTGATGGTTCGCCATGAGGGGGTTGGCCATGCCCTGGGGCGGTGTGAGTCTGTAAAGAAGTGTTCAGACTCCAAGGGAGCTTGGCAATGGGGGAAGTGCTACTAGGCTTGGTGGAAGGAACAGAGGTGTCGATCGGAGTAATGCCATTGCTTTGGAGCATATCCTTGACGCCTTCCGGGACGCCAGTCAGGTGGTCCTGGATACCCAGAGAAGTAGCCTCTCCAGATACAGAATTTCTGGCACTACGCTGAGAAACTTCGGGGTGGATGTCCCTCTCCAAGTGAGCACGAATCCGGAAACCACCGATCTCGCGGCTAACGGCTGGTCAGCTATGATCTGCGTTGAAGCTTTGGGCCACTCACTCGTTGAACAAAAGTACAGCTCTTGTGGCATCGGCTTCAGTAGCGAACAATGCAGTCCCGAATCCTCTAGGCTTTCCGTGGGCATCGGTGGCAACACTTTTACTTGAATCAGCACCTAGGTACTCTTCACGAATGAAAAATGGAAACCTACTCTGCTCGAATAATGGTTCCCGCAGGCCTTAGCATGTCTTTCAGATCTTGCCATTGCATCGACAAAGGTAACTGCGACATTCAGTCAGCGTCTGCGGTAAAATTTCAAAGATGATTGACTTGCGTTTGAGACAAAAATCACTCGGTCATGCAGCGTGCTAGGAGGACCTAATCCCATTCCCTGGTTGGCCAATCCTTCCAACTGAGGAATCGGCGCCGCCGCCAATCTCCCCGCTCCTCCATTTGGACTCTGTGCTGGTACATCTCCTGCAATCGTAGGTGCTATCGCATCAACAGCTGGCGCAGGTTTTATACCGGCAAACAAGGAAGGAGGAAGGGGGCCAAGCGTACCTGGTGGAGGAGCGCGGCTTCCACCAGGAGAAGGAGGCTTGACGCTACCACTGCTCGATGTAGGCCGTGAAACGGCCATATTAGGTGACGTACTCGAGAGAGGGGCCGCTGCAGAATCAAAAGTTGTGAGGGACGCTCCAAAGGGTGTGAGAGAATCGCGGCGAACTGCGCTAACACCTGCAGGCATAGCAGCTCCAGTACCAGATGTGAGAGATCCAGCAAGAGGTGACTGTCCAAGCGAGTGGAAAGCATTCAGACCCGTATTTTGCACGCTGAGTGGAAGAGGCTGAGCTCCGAAGACAGAAGGGGGCGATTGCGCCCCAGGTATCGGCGTCGAGCTCGTCAGACCCACAGCACTTGAACTCGATGGGACACCCATGCCTCCGGGTATCAGGCCACCGGCCGCCGAGAACGGCCTTGAACTCGGTATTTGTCCAGGGAGCCAGCCTTGGCCGGATTGAGGGGTGATGTGGCCCGGGATGGAAAAAGGTGTATGAGAGGGACCAGGGAAGTTATGGAAAGAGTACATGGCGGAGCGAGGGTTGGCGTTGTGGTGAATGGGATGGGACTGGGGCTCATACTCTGGCGGGAGACGGTCAGGTCGGACTTCAAGGGTTCTTGTCTGCCAAGTGTAGCCATTGTAGCGATCTGGTTTGGATTAGTATGGAACGTTACGAGGATCAGCCAACGTACCTATTGCTCGTGCAGCATCTTCCCTGCTGCCCATTAAGACGGTACCGTATCCTCTACTCCTATTATCCGGTCCCAAACTGACGTCCGCCCTCAATACTGTTCCCGCTTTTCTGAAAAGATCCTTTAGATCCTGCCATCGAACTCTATACGGGAGCTAACACAGAGTTAGCAACTTTAGGTGTGCAGCAAGTAAATAGATTTACGTTCCCCACGAAAAGGTTGACTCGCCCGTCACTACCAACTGCCGAGGGCAAAAGATTTGTCATGAGTGGCGTTACAGAACGGTTTACTAATGAGTCTGCCATTAATGCTGTTTCTCCCGTCGTCTACTGAAGGAAGAAGGCAACTCACTGTCAGAGTTAAAGTCTGAAGGAGGTGGTGGAGGTGCGTTGGCTATCGCAGCGGCAATGACAGCATCAATCTCAGCCGATGTCGGAGCACGGGAACTCGCACCGCTCATGTCTGTCATAGTGACCTGCGTTGATGGATCTAGGTGAGCAAGTATATCTCCACCACATGCTTGCAACACTTACCACAGGGGAGTGTCCTTTACCTGACCTTTCGAGTATGACGGGGTTCGCCCCATGTGCAGCCGCTTCTTCGAAGGCCGCGGCGGCCTCGAATAAGGACGACATGTGGGAAGAAGCTGCGGATGCAGAGTGGATATTTTGACTTCTGGGGAGAAAAGCAGTCAGCAGTTGTGGATAGAGCGGTTGGACCATAAGAGGTGTGGGAGAAGCGTTGTGGTAGAGCGTGTCTTCCTAGCGCGCGTTGGTTTTCGACTCGGGATGCCTATGACGACACCGCCTGCGCTGGGTGTCGTTTGTGAGGAAGGGAGAAAGGAGGACGTACGGTTGACTGGACTGCGGCGTAGAGAGCGGTGGCGAGGGGGTGCAGCGGTTGGAAGGAAGGATGGAATAGGAGACGGTAGGACGGTAGGAGGACTCGCAGCCGTGAGACTGAGTAACACTAATTATCGGATCTCGCCAATGCCGCTCAAAAACCACCCCCATATACTGCAGACACGTCATCCCCACTCAGCCACGACTTGCATTCACATTTCTCATCCTTGTATGCATGCATTTATATCACTGAACTGCGTGCAAGTACAAGTTGATCCCCACAAGTACAGCCTTTTCAGCGCTTCGCGACGATATGTGGTATCCAATAAATACTGTGCATCCCTGCTCTGCCTTCCGGGCGCCGTTGTGGCATGTACTGGGTACTGGGGCCTGGCGCTGCTGTAGCGCTCCTATCTGTCAAAACATTTCACGCCGGGCAATACCGGCAGTGGTGAAATAAGTGCAGTTCATCAAGCAATCTTGCTAGAATATATATCTCGTGCTGCAGACATCTTGCTGACCGCTGACTCAGATCTGTTCAGATTCAACTTCTAACATCAATAGGCTTCTGTGTCGAAACGCCACTACTACTACAGCTGGATCTGCCTTTCTGCCAACAACGGCTCAGCAATACATCATCTAGCTTTCTGCTCGCTGCTCAGAATCTGCACCTGAATCTGCACCAAACTCTGTACGAGACTCAGCACAGTAGCGCGGCCGACGTGAAGAAATGCAGTTCCGCCTTTCACCGAATGTCCGTTGAGCCCACCACATGCTCGTTTGTTGGCAGTCGGAAATTATTGTTTCTAACAGCGATAGATTATTGAACAACCAGAGTACCATTTATTGATAAAGGTCGGCAATCGACCGCAATTCACAGATATCAATAAGTGCGTTGTCGACCTATCAATTCACATGAATTCGTCAGGTCTATAAACAGACATTTATCAAGCAAATTGTAGGCCTTTATTCCTACCTGCGATCAATCCATAATGCCAAACGCCATATCCAGCAACCGAAACGACTAAAAACCATTCCAATCCACCCATCCACAACTTCATTCCCTACTCTAATTCATCTTCTCCAACCCTCGCACCTACTCGATTTTGGATTTACTCCTTCAATAACGGTCACCGCCAGTCCTCCTGTTCCTGTGGGCGACACTAGCTCAGGATCTCTACCGGCTCCATTTAATACCATCTGCATACCTCGCTGCGACAACTTATCGACTCAGCCTAGAAAGCTGGAATGCAACGTTCTTCCTCCCCTTTCTCTTACTGGTCAATCTGCCGACACGCCTTTTTTAGAAGGCCAGGGCCTCTTTAGGATTTCACTGAAAGGAGAAATAATTCTTCTCAGAAGTAGACAGCATAATCTGTCGGCATATCAGTAGGCACGCGTCGGTCGGATAGTGAGCGGTAGTCCTTCATGAGATATGTTCAGGCCGATTACATCTTACAGCTTACAAAGGAAGCCCTCTTCGCGCTTTGTTGATCCTCGATTTGCTCTAAATCACGATACACCACGAGGTTCTAAGGCCTTTGATATCCTTTCATGCTATTCTGGATTTCCCTCGAACTACAGCAGACATCTTGGGTGAAGATACTCTGAGTAAGCTAGTAAATGAAATAATAATTAACAATGAGCGGCACAAGGTGCGAGAACGGCGGTACGGAGCAGGACTGTGAAGAGTGGTGAATTGGTCGCGAGGAATGGCACTGGGCATAGTGAAAGTCGTGAGGAAGGTTGAGTATGCTGTCTTTAGAGATTAAAGAAGGGGCACCAGGAAAGGATGAATGCGTCCTAGTAAGCTGTTGTGCTATCTTAGTCGAAGTTTGATAATGAAGCAAGACTATTGTCATGTATGAATTCTGTAAATCTTTCCTGGTCACATTTACTACAAACGCTCCGGCATTGCTGCGACTGACTATCCTACAACGTGAGGGTTTCTGATATAAAGGCTAATCAACATTTTCTGAGCGCGGGGACACAACATCAAAAGACTAAATGCACATTGGTGGGGTCGAGTACCGGCTCGACATATATAATGATACAACATTTTACTTGTTCTATATTGTATTAATAAGAGTAAAGAGGTGCTAAAGTTGAACACTTACAAAATTGAAACCATACCTGGTGTTGGAAGGGCTGACAGGGCCGAGGTAGCTGTTGGTGGGAGGCGACATGGCGATACCGTGCGAGGACCTAGCGATGTGGGCCAAGTCGACGCCTGCAATTAAGGACAAGTCAGCATAAGTAAAAGCGGAGATGGATATGAAAACCAACCCTGCTTCTTGTGGAGGACACCCTCCCTATAGAGCCTCATCTTCTCTCTCTCTTCATCACTCACCGCACTCATCCTCCTCCCCATCCCAGGCCTGTCGCCAGAGTCAAGGCTGCTCATACTATCGGTGGGGCTGGTAGCAATATTACTCTGGCCCTGGATACTCCCTCTTTTGCCAAGGTCCATCGGCTTAAAGTCATTGCCAGAGTCGGTGACAGGCATCGCACCGACAGGATCATTGATCTCTTCATCGAGGTCAAAAACGTCGGAAGACGGGAGTTCGTCTAGAGCGGCTTCAGCCTCGGCCTCACCGTCAAGACGGCCGGAAGCTTCGTCATCGCCTTTACGGGCGGTAGATCCCCAGTTATGGGCGCCATCGCCGTTCTTGTGGTTCCACTGGGTCTTGTCGAGACCAGTGCGGGAATGACGGTCCTTGAGGACGGCAGCGGGGTATTGGTTGCGCTGTTGGGTCAGTGCGTAGTGGGGTGACATGGAAAGATGGGATAGGTGGAGCGAGAAGGAATGGTGGGGAATAGATCGTAGACGAAACAAGGGTAAAAGCAAGATGGGAAGAAAAGATAGGCGCGGAGTGGAGTAGTCCGGTTAGACAGGAGACGGTCACGGGGACATACAATAAGGGCGCAGCACGGTGGTAAAAGACATTCCAGATGAAGATACCATGGTGAAGGCACATTTACGTGAGGCCGTAGGAGGGCAGCGGTCCACAGCGCATAGAGGACAGGCAGACAAACAGTGATTGGTAGGATTGGAGACGAAGCGGAAGGACAGTTGTTAGCCTGGTCCAAACTTGGCATGCAGCTCCACTGCGGTATTGAGATGGAGACGTCACCAGCTCGGGCGGTGGAGCGGCCAAAACTCACCTCAGTCCTAGTCATGATGGCAGGCGTCAGAGTAGTTGTTGTGTTTATTGGCTGGTTGGAGTGATGTTGTGAGAAAGCAATAAGAGGTGCAGACAGGAAGGATCGCAGACCGGTGTCGGCCGTATATATATACATGGGAGGGCCAAGTTATCGAGTCGAGCTGCGATAGGTCATCTGCTGTCGTCACATCACAACAGCAGAGATCGGGTGCCGCAGCTGGGTCACAAGACCAGAACGGTTGCGGCCGGGCTCGCATTTCCCCGCGGGGTCAGGGCTATCAACCAGGCACCGCTCGGCATTTCACCTCGATCACCGCAGATTGGCACCGCCAAGGTGGATCCAACAAGAAGTTACGTATGCATCCGATCAGACGCTTGGTATCTACTATCTCTATGGCCTCTCTCATCTTACAGCTCGTCGTGGTGCACAGGTGGCGCATACTTTAATATATCGGAGAGTTCTACAGAGGATTAATACGGTTGACATGCATGCGGAAAATGCTTGACTTACTCTGTCTAGTCTCTGAGGATACTGCTGTGGGGAAAACGACAGAATATTCAATGAACATGTCCCCCGGCGGAATGTCCATGTACGATGGCATCTAATAACAATAGATCAGATTCGCAAAACAATTAGGGTGCTAGAATTCTTACACCCTCTCCTTCGATCACTTCTACTTCTCCAGGCTGGGTCGTTCCTGTCCGTGACAATGTAATTGTACGACCATCAAGATGCGTCAAGCGTCTCTCAAATCCAAGCAATGCCTGTCCGAAAATAACGCTTCAGCCAAGTTCTTTCTGTTTCCACCAAACAGGGATTTACCTCAGCCACACTCAATGTTACCCTTCCCAAAATCCCATTCTCCTTCCTCCTCCACGCCCCTTCACCCTCGTTCAACTTACTCCTCACCCGTACCACTACATCGCCCGCTTCCATATCAATCTGTTCATCCGCTTCTCCATGGAAAACCTCCTCAAATCCTTCGGGTGCACCGGCAGGAATGTGTAGAGCGAGAGTGTGCTGGGTTTGAACAGTTTTTTCAGAGTGGCAGACATGACATGAGCGGGTGATTTGTTTGCCTTTACCATTACAATGAGGGCACCTTTCAAGCAAAAGCATTAGTGGATGAGCCTGCTGAGAGGGTTGGTTGCGATGACTCACGTCATTTGGACATTGGTGAACATTCCGGGGAAGACCTGATGTCGCTGGACGACCACTCCTTGTCCTCCACACTTGTTACATGAATGAATATCCTTCTCAGACTCCGCTCCTGATCCGTGACAATGAGGGCAAATGACTCGTCGAGGTATTTGGAACTGCAATCAACAAGCATTAGCAATTATTTCAAAAAGCTTCCTTCAAGGAGAACGTACCTCCAACGTTCTGCCTGTGTACAGGTCCGCCAAGGAAACCTCAACATTCGTGATCAATCCAGGACCTTTCTGCTCTTGTGCAGCACCTACGAATCCCAAGGTCAGTAAATCGTCCCCCACAGTAAAGGGCATCAATCGCCCCCCCTCACCCCATCACCTCGTTCACGCCGCTCCTTACTAATCCTCTTCCCATAGCAAAGCGAATGAAGACTAACCTCCTCCAAAGAATCTGGCAAACGGATCTTGGCTTCCGCCAGATTTTTGAGCTTCATGTTGCTTCAAACCCTGCTCGCCATGTCTGTCGTAAATCGTCCTTGTCTCAGAGTTTGACAGGACCTCATAAGCTATACACAGTCACCGTAAGCCCCAGAACGTGCGTATACATTAATCATATCGTCTGACCTTTAGAAACTTGGATAAATTTTTCGTGGGCCGCCTCGTCAGGATTGATATCGGGATGATATTTTTTTGACAATTTCTGCAATGAAATTCAGCTCTCATGCTCTCACCTATCATTCACAGCTGAGATACGGCCTCTAGATGTATACTCACCCGGTACGCCTTCTTGATATCAGCGTCTGAAGCGTCCTTTCTCACTACAACACATCTCCATTAGTATGTCACCTCTCTGCAAAAAAACGCGTAAACGTCGACGTGGAAACCTCCACTTTTTACTCCTCCATTTCTCCGCTTAAAGAAAAAGAAAACTGACCTCCTAAAACGTTATAAAGCGATTCCGCCAAGCATCCGCCTAGTAAGGCTAGCGTCAGTAAGAAGAAGAGGGTTGTGGGGAGCATTATTTGTCTGCAGTTTAGAAATGAGGTCAGGACGAAATGTGGGCTTTGCTAAAAAAACGAACGGTGGGCGGTTCGCGCATCATCGAAGGCGCGTCTTCCTCTTCCTTAATTGAACGGAATCAAATACACGTGGCTAACACCGGTTATGGCCGTATCACTTTTGCCGCCATGGTCAATTCGGCAGATGCCCGTTGGCCCACCTGGTCGTCATGTCTTTTTACTTTTCTTTGTTGGAGTGCTTCTATAAGATACTAAATTTGAACATGAGACGGTAAAGAACAAGTATGGCAGACAAAGAAGAACTACAAGAACGAACTAAAGTGGCTAGACAAGAGTATAGAGAATATCTACCGCTTGCACAGCAACTCCAAGGAGATCTCCGAGACGACGCCGAACAACTTCGGGTACAGGAAGGCTGGGATGAAGATACGTGGAATGGTGTTGAAGAGTGGGTTGATGATGTGGGAAGTATATGGAGAGCTTTAAGAGTAAGTCTTAGTTTGATTTCGTATCATCTAAGCTTGACTAATGCGACATTGCAGAGAAACCGCTATGACCAAAACAAGACACACTCATTCCTCCTCTCAGTCCTGTCGACTCGTCTTTCTCTCTCTTTACACGGCCCTATCCCTTCTATCCTACCATACTCGGATTCCCCTCTCTTCCACATCCTCCCCCTCCCTTCACACACCGATAAACTCAACAGACCAATTGTCGTTCTCACCGCGCGCGAAATTGTTAGGGACGAACAAGGAATGCTAGATGATGTCAAAGAATGGATATGGTGGGCTTTAGAAATGTGTAGGAGGACATCTAAGGACTGGTGGAGTAAAGGGATGTGGGACGGAAGTGGGGTGGATGGGTATGGGAGGGGAAAAGGGAAGGCGAGGGGCGAAGGAGGGGAAGGGATTGTCTTGTTGGTTGATGCAGCCGGTGCGGGATATCGAAACCTTGTAAGTGCAATAAAAGTCACGTATCCATTCATGCCAGGGGCATTATAAATTGAAGCAATTGCCTGTTTCTAGGAGGTTGATCTACTGCCTACACTACTTTCCGTAGGACATAACAGCTTTCCGGGCCTCCTCGAGGCGGTATACGTTATCAACGTTGGATGGACAGGGCGAAGCATGTGGGCCGTTGTCAAGCATTTGCTCCCCAAATCTGCTTTAGAAAGGGTTGCATTCCTGGACACGAAAGAATCACTAGCCGAAGTCTTCGAACTGGACAAGATCCCACAAGGTATGTGCATAGCAGTGTCCCTTGTAATTGTGTGATCTTCAATAACGCTGTACACAGCATACGGTGGCGACAGCCCTTATACATTCTCGCCCTCTAATAATCCCATTTACGCATACTATTCCCGCCACTCGAGTCATTCGTTTATTGCCTCCATTTCCAGAAGCACATCATGCACCTCTATAGCAGACGTATACTACACAGCGCGCAACACGCCTTTTCCGAGCCGCCGAACGTCTCCATTGATTAGTAGGCAGAATAGCGCTTCAAGTGGTATGATGAAAGCCATGTTTCGAGCGGGGTATGGAAATGATTTGAGAATGACCAAGAGTCGTGATGAGAGATCCCGAAAGGTGGAGGGAGATGATGATGGCGATGAAGAGGATGAGATGACCAGAGTCATATCTGCATCTGATGTTGCCGCCGTAGGCCCGATGACGGGTCTTATAACACAGTCCTTGACCGAACCGGAAGATCCACAACCGATTTTATCCAGGGCAAGTAGTACCCTCACGTCAAGAAGTAAACCACCTACTCGAGCTCCCTCGTCCGCAGCGGTCTCACGCATCAAATCCCTCTCCGACTTTCATCTCTATCTCTCACCTTCTCGATTAGCGCGTATCGATCTTCTCTCTGACTCTTCTGATTCGGAAGATGAGCCTCCCCCTCCACCTTCTATCCCTTCGCTTCCTCGTCGCAAAGTGCTTCGCCCGGCGCTGCTGGAAAAGAGCCTAGCAGGAACGCCTGACGAGCGCGAGAAAAGAACTAATAGACCCGCTTTGCGGTTGATGGGCCTTCCAGGTCATTTGGCGGATGATGATCCTGTGCGAAGCTATTCGGGAAGATTGCAGATGCATCATGCAAAGTGGCTGGAGGGATGGAAGGGAACTCCGGAAGAGCTTGGACTGGAAGATAATCATAAGCTTGGCGGCGTAAAACATGAGGAAGAGGAAAACGCCCCGATACCGAGAACAATATCCGTTTCACCACCTATTGATCGTCCTCCTTCACCTTCCGGCACTCTTGAGCCATCTCCGTCACCGTCTCCCATCCATTCTCCCGCAATGACACCACAACCTCATGACATCCAGCCTTACTCCACCTCAAATCCTTTCTTCGGTTATCCAGTAGTGCAATTTGGCAGCTCTATCAGGCCAAGATATCCTCGTAACAGGAAACGTGATCTTGTCAAGACGCTCTTGTTCCTTTTCATGCTAAAGTTACAGAGCTGGAGGGATTCTGTTGAAAGAGCTCTAGGCTTGAACCGTCTACGTATCCCGTCCCTTTCCCAACCTTACTGCTCGTCCTCACTTTATACTCCTGGGCCTAACAGGAGAAACCCCGCCGAGGGTCTTGTTCGCTCTGCGGCAACGCCCGGCACGTACTCGAAGCAAGTCGCGAAATATAGAAGATGGGATAAAGATTGGTGGTGGATGATTATTGGGATGCTGTTGTTGAGAGGAACGTGGGGAAGAATTGTGCTGGCACCGTTGGAGGCATTGGGACTGGGGTTGTCTGAATGGAAGGCTATATGGGGAGCAGTATGACACAAGAGCGGTGACACAAGAGCCGCGTGGTGTGATGGAGAGCTCCGATGTTTTGTTGTGGTAACTGCTGTTGGACCTTTCATATGTACTCGCCAGGTTGTATTCATTGTCGTCATGCAATTTGTGATGTTGTCATGCCCCATCATCCATCAGCCTTTCAGTGCTTCCTGATGCAAAACACTGCCGAGTGTCGACCGATTTACGCGCGTAAGATCATGACGAGTTAGCGAGGATGCTTCCATCAATCACCCAAGTTTGGAAGGCTCGGACCGAACGAGACCAACAATAACTTCACCGTAATCAAAAGAGGGGAAGATTGGTCCTGCCTATTATTTCACAATACCTTTCTAAGAAGCCATAAGAAGCTTTAAGAGAATTAATTGCGGCGGCTTCAGATGTGGTGATAGAATGCCAGAGGTTCGCTGGAGTCTTAGTCGCCATAGTAATATACGGTCCTCCCCAAACGGGCTCCAGTTCCAACCACATCCACATTCATCATTCCCTTCGCGTTTTTTACAGCCTTTCAATTATAATCATGAGCGACCCGATGAGAGATATGTGAATACGCTCCGCAAATGATCTCCTCCAATAGAGAGATTACTTCTGCTCGAAATGTTTCCGCCTCTATCGCAAGAGTCTCGTGCACCCACAAGAGGGAGAAAGTGTGATAAGCGTGGGGTAGGTAGCAAATAATCTGCTTCGGGAGAGAAGAGCTAATATCGGTCGTGCAGGAGGTTTTGTATGACAGAGCGTGCGGGGGTTGGTATCGCACCTGGAGAGGTCGACCCGCCAGATTTACACTCGACATTATCTGTGATGCTGCAGTCAGGTATTGTGAGTAAAAATGCTTCGATAGGGCCATGTGTGGGTGATGTGTGCTGAGCAGCCTCGTGGTGTCAGGTCGATCGACGCAGGAACGCAGCCTTGAGAGGCGTACTTGTTGTTATTTGTATCGGTAGTATGTAGTAGCTGATTGTGACGATGTGGTGTTCATAATGAAGACCAAACTTTGGTGATCAATTCGGTTAGCCATTATTTCAATTATCTGATGACAGGGATTATTGCTAGAATACGTCGTATTTGTCTGTACATCATCTATGCAGAAGAGATGATGGTGGTCTCTTTCTTTCCTAAGAGGAGATCGGGACACCGAGAAGCGGGGAGCTGGGCGATGTCCGTTGTTTACCTTGCGACGTGGAAGATGTGGATGCTCGGACGCGTTCGATTGACCGCTTCTCGAAATCTGTTCTTCCATCTTTTTCGTTGGCAATCGACTATAAAACGGGATCTCAAAAGATCTGAAACGCATTGATACCCCCCTCTATTGATTAAGAGGAAATTTGGCAAAGCTTTCATTTGATACTCAATCGCATTTGAGCTTTACAAGGCTACGTTGGCTTAGCTTCTGAAGAGCTAGACCAAGGTAACTTCTGTTGAAATGGGAGTCCTCAGGTAAGTTCCATCTGACGCAAGCAGAAATGCTGCGTTAAAAACTG
Source organism: Cryptococcus deneoformans B-3501A (assembly GCF_000149385.1). NCBI lineage: Eukaryota > Fungi > Basidiomycota > Tremellomycetes > Tremellales > Cryptococcaceae > Cryptococcus > Cryptococcus deneoformans. The sequence goes on from NC_009185.1 coordinate 913,079, forward strand.
ATTATGTCTTCAAGGTTAGCTGTGTGTATCTCGGGTGTATACGCTGCCTTTTTACTGTGGGCCATCGCTCAAGAACGGTGTCAGTCCTTCCTTCTGGATTCCTTTGTCTTCACGCTGATACAGATGCAAAGTATCAAAACCTTTTCCCTCTGTGCACCCTCATCCTCACCAACAGCCCCATTCACCTTCAGACCCTCCACCCGGCGATAAGTTCCCTTCGCCATTATTCCTCAACTTTGCTCAAGCTCTGGCTTCCAGCTTGAGTGCGCTTTGTTACTTGTCGTTCAAAGCTTGGAGAGACGGATGGAAAGGGCGAGGTCTGGGCCAGCTGTTAGGATTGAAAGAAGTGTTCGGTAAAAGCCAAACCGCATTGAATGGTGATGCCAAAGCCAACAAGAAAGAGTCCGAGTTGAACGAAAAGACGAAGGAGGTTGTCGAGAAGGCACCGAAGCCGCCGAAGAAGAGTCTCCTCGCACTCCTCGTGCAGGTTTCGGTCTTCCAGACGATAGCCAGTCCCATTGGATTCCTTGCCTTGAGGCATATCTCATATCCTACAATGGTTTTAGGCAAGGTGATTACTCCTTACTCTTTTGAATGTAGTGTCTAATTCCATCTTTAGTCCTGCAAGCTCATCCCAGTCTTGTTGCTCAACGTCCTTCTCTATCGACGAAAGTTCTCACCTCATAAGTATATCGTCGTAGCACTCGTTACCGTCGGCATTAGTATGTTCATGCTTTTCGCTGAAACATCAAAAAAGAAGAAGGGTGGAAGTGATAGTATGTGGGGACTCGTTTTGTTACTTGTCAAGTGAGTTATCATTACGTGGAGTCGCCGCATCAAGCTCATACCGGAATAGCCTTCTTATCGATGGCCTGACAAACTCGACCCAAGACCAAATCTTCTCATCATATCCTTCATACACCGGCCAGCAGATGATGTTCACAATGGCGCTCACTACTCAAATTATCCTATTACCTCTCCTTGTCCTTCCGCTCCCCACCAACCCAATATCTCTTCTCGCCCATTTACCTCCGCCTTTTGGCTCTTCTGTGCCAACCTCTACTCTCAGCTTCTCCCCTCCTGCGGCATTGGAATCTATCTCTTTCCTTCTTTCCCATCCTTCCGCTCTTGCGCCTCTCTTTGCATACGCCCTTCTTGGTGGCTTGGGTCAGCTCTTCATCTTTGAAACTATCCAGCACTTTGGCTCCCTTACCCTCGTCATGGTCACCGTCACAAGGAAGCTTTTTACCATGCTCCTTAGTGTCGTCGTCTTTGAGCACAGGCTCACAAAAGGTCAATGGTTGGGTGTGGGCGTTGTGTTCGCTGGTATCGGTGTCGAGGCTGGGATGAAAAGGAAGGATGTAATGAAGAAAGCGAAGAAAGACTGACCATATTCTAGAGTGTTACATCATGGCATATGCATCGCATTGTAAGGAACAAAGGTTATCTATTCCTTTCGGCCTGAGTGAGAAGGGTTGTTCGAAGAATCAGTACTAGTTGTTTTGGAGACTGTTACATTAGAAGAAGAAGTTATCTACGAATACCCAGAAGGCAAATCGTGTTAGTGGTCGGTGAACATTACTTCGATGTTAACTCGTACGTCGTGAATAAACCCTTCCACATTTATCCGCCGGTGTTTTCTTCCACTGCTAAGTTGCCTTAGATCTAGAGATAGGAGTTCAAAGTAGTAGGCGCCTGTGTGTGGAGAAAATAAGTATAGTGGTCAAAGAAGAACATACGTAGATCAAGATTATGGATGGCATACAGAAGCCTGAGGCGCGTTGTCACCTGGAACTCACGTGGTCGCGTGGCACAGTCGTCCTTCGTTGTAAATCTACCATTTTGTGTGTTTTCGTCATTCTCACAACGGAACCGTACAACGTCCGCATTTTCGACTGCCAAGCTCAGCAATAAGTTTTCCGCAGCATGTCAGTTCCCACTCAACGCTTCTCGGACATCCGGCGGTCCCGTCCGTCTTACTCTTGTCAAGTCTGCCGCGACCGGAGGGTACGGTGCGATCAGGTCAGAACACTCCTGAAGCTATAGCCGAGCCGCCTCGAGCCCTGCTAATCTTATCTCCAGGCGCGCCCAAAGTGCGGAAACTGTGTCCGCAACCAAGCCCAATGTGTATACCAGTCTAACCTGTCGCAAAAACGCAAAGACCCGATTACGGACGACTCGGCAAACAAGATGCCTCGAAGGAACAAGTCGTCGGGTTCGGAACGCAGCCCATCGCCACTCGAGACAGGAAAGCTCAAACCCGGGTATCTGGTGCTTAATAGTGGGGGCAGATCACGGTATACGGAAAGTACCTTCTGGGCATGTGTGGATGCCGAAGTGAGCAGCCACTTACATGACCCATCGTTTGTCCAGAGTTGACAACTGGCTGCCAGGGCCTCGAGCTTGACCGGATTCTGCGCAACCTCCCGCTTTTCCCGAGGACCGGCGGCCCAGACGACCTGGTTACTCCCCCAGCTTTTTCGAGCAGTCCCGGGGCGGCGACAAGTGTGCCGAACCCGTCCACTGGAACCTCGCCGGATCGCATCAGCTGGGGTCCCGTTCGTCTAGCAAAATTACTTCAACCCCTTCCCCCGAAACTCGTCTGCGACCGCCTCTTTCGAGCGTTTATGGACTGCATTCATCCTCTCATCCCTCTAATGCACATTCCATCGTTCGAATCCGCCTATGACGAGTTTTGGTCTTGGCGTTTAACACGTCCTGCTCAAAACATTTCGTTGAGTATCCTCCACAGGAATCCTAGCTTTCTCCCTCTTTTAATCAGTGTTTTATCTGCTGGGTCCATCACAATTCACGAACCATGGAGCGATCGAGTCGGCCAAAAACTGCGCGGCCTGATGCCAGAAGCCCTTCGAGTAATCGGTTTCCCCTACTATCCCTCGGTGTACTCTCTGATGGCTTACATACTCGCTAACTCGACCCTGATCCGCGAAGAGGACGCCTTTAGCTCTTGCTCATTTGTCGCCGTGGCTCTAAGGGTTGCACAGTCGATGGGTTTCCATCGCGATGGCACCGAATTCGAGCTCGACCCTATATCGACTGAAGAGCGTCGCCGTGTATGGTGGCACCTTATGCATCTCGATACCATGACAAGCATAGCTCAGGGTCTACCTGGCATCATGTCGAGTTCACGCTGCACCACTCAAGTAATCAGCGAGATGAAGGACGAACTTATTGGTAAGATCAAAAGCACCGACTCGCTTGATCGTGAGCTGTGGGTCGAACCAAAGTACGTGCTTGCGGCTGGACGCTATGAAGCTAGCACCCAGTTGCGAACCATTCTAGAGCGACTGCAAGAAGCACCGAATATCACTCTTTCCGACATCGCCCCCTTGGAGATGCAGATTGAGGACCTACGCCGGCGTCAGTCCCGTCGTCTAGAGAGCGTCAATCTACATGCCCATTCAGCATCATTACAGGAAATATTGGATCAGCTCTCGGTCCGTGTCGGGGGGGACGACTTTACTGATCATCGACCTCCGCCGCCCACCACAGCCTCAAAAGCCATTCAACAATGGAATCAAGCACTCTTGCATCTCACGACGGTTAAAGCATACTGTATATTGTATCAGCCCTTCATGTCAGACAAGGTGATTTGGGCAAATCTTCGATCGAGGTTTGCATCCCAGTCAGTCATAGAATGGCCATACACGCTAAAGCATCTTGTAGGGCATTACCACACTTTCAATACTTTTTGGCTCTGTTTTTGGAGATGACTACCAATCCGTCGTACCGGCCATTTCATTGGCTTTATCCAGGCTCATATCAACCGCTACAACCATGCGCTGTCTTGCTTTCTGATCTGTCAGCACATCCCCACTCGTCCGACAAAATGCTCAGCATGCAGCTCATCGATAGAGTATTCTCGTTACTGGGACCTGCTGGCAGGCTAGTCAGCCCTGGGTCGTATCAGTCTTTGCCCTCGTTAACGGGTGCAAAACAAGTATGGACTGTCCTCGAAAAATTGCGTGCAAAAGTGTGGCACGACCTGGGATACGACCATACGCTGTTCTGGGCAGAGGATGAAAAGGGTGATGATGGGTTGGCCCATCGAGGCTCCATGGACTTTTGGCTGACCGGCAATCTGGCTGGGCATTCTGCAGACAGAAGTGATACCGCAACCAGTTCCTACCCACCCCCTATGCCGCAAAATGGCGAAGCTATTGCCGACTCTACGACCCATCCTACCAGGTAAGAGTGACATTTGATCGCACAATATCCCGCTCATCAAGCCACAGTTACGCCGAATCTGGTGCTACGTCTACCTCGTCTATTCCGCTCCCAGTCGCAGCTCTTAACGAGCAAGATTGGCAAAACGATATGGATGCCTTATCCTGGATACCTTGGGGGACATCAAATGATCCCCCTTTCCAGTCTATCCAGAATTCTCTTACGACCAGGCAAGTGTGCCCTCTCTGATTGAATGAAATCTTCGCTTATCTATCCGTCTTATGTAGCAACTACATGCCGGAATCAACCGATAGCGGTGAAGCAGAGATAGCCCCTGGGCAAATGATTGTTCCGCCAGGTAACGAAACTGATCTTTTCGGACTTTACCCGCCCACAGAGAGTCAGTTGTCATCAACCCGCTATCAGGGACAGAATTTCTTTTAGTCAGGATACGCATGTATTGCAGCCTGCCTTCATTTCTTAGTCCGTTTGAAAACCTTCACATTGGCAATAAAATCGACATTCGTTGAAAGGGTATGAGCGCACGAACGAAACATACGTAACCATGCCATCCGAAAACACGTGTTGATTCGCATCGGCAGCATCTTTTTAATGGAGAGTGCGGTGCACAAATGAAATAATCACAAAGACACAAATTTCCGAGCGCACTGATTGCTTCATAACGGTGACATCGCAATATTCATTTCAAATATGTATCATTGTCAGGCTTCTCACATGGCTTTTACCTTGTCAAATGTTTTTCCCTTTACTTTCCTTTGTTGAGCTCAGCCAAACGGTCTTCGATGGACTTGGCCAAATCAACATTCACCTTGGCGAAGATTTCTGTAATCAGGTTAACATCTCGTGCCGCAAAACACTCTCCGTTGACCACTTACCGACAGCTCCTTTCTGCACCGACGGGATAGCCTTGCTTAGATGACACGAGACATTGGTGATCAAGTCCTCTTGGTCGCCAGCTTTGCCAAGAACCTCCCAGAACATGCGAGCTTGGACGTAATCCTCATCCGTTACCTCGGATGTGTACGCCGCAACTCGACCGACCCATTCATTGTGTTTCTCGTTGCCCCCAGTGGAATGGCCTTTTGCGCCCAATTGACCCTTGAAGTTGACTTCCTTGAGAGAAGATCGCACATAATTGGGATCACCTCCGTAATTGGTCATGTAGCGCATCGCACCGTCACGCTGGTAGGGCGCATAAACCTCACTGACGGGCCGATTGCACGGAAGTTGCTGGTAGTTGACACCGAGGCGGTATCGAGCGGCATCGGGGTAGGCAAACATCCTAGCTTGCAGCACTTATTGGAGTCAGCGGATACAGTACTTTAAACAAAGGACTCAGCCCACTTGGATCTCCGGAGGGCGCAACGCCCGGCACCATTGTCGATGGCGAAAAGGCAGCCTGCTCAATGTCTGAGAAGTAGTTTTCGGGCTATTCGTCAGAAAAAGATTGATTAGTCTATGAACCAGACAACATCCCAGATAACACTCACGTTACGGTTTAGGGTCAATTTACCAAGTGGTCTGAGGGGGAAGTCTTTGTGGGGCCAAACCTTGGTCATATCGAAGATATTCCAGCGGTAGTTTTCAGCCTCTTCGGGCTTCATGACTTGAGCATACAACGTCCAAGTAGGGTAGTCGCCCCGCTCGATAGCATCCCACATATCGGTCGTGTGGAAATCGGGTGCTTCGCCGGCAGTGCGTACGCCTTCGGCCTGCGTCATGCCCTTGACACCTTGATTGGATTTGAAGTGGAGTTTGACATAAACAAAAGAGCCGTCCTAAAGAAAGAGTCAATGATTCGCTAGTTTTGAAAAAATGAGGCACAAACCGATTTGGTGAGCTTGTAAGTGTGACCACTGTAGGAGTTGATTTGCCTTAGTGAATACGGCAGCCCTCGATTGCTAAAATACATCATGATGGCATGAGTTCCCTCGGGGTTGTTGTTGTGAAAGCTAAACTGTAAGTATGGTCACCATGTCGTGGATGTAAAACGAAACGCACTCCCAGAACTGCATAATAATCAGCTGGGGCAACAAACGTGGAAGTTCAACCACTCACCATAGAAGAGTCGGCGGTATGCTTTGCGGGATGACGCTTGTGAGATCGGTTAACAGAGGGGAATTTGATTGGGTCTCGGATGAAGAACACCGGCTAGAGAACTTCAGCACCCATACAACCAGCACATGGAGAACGGAGTCGGCCACATACAATGCTGTTGAAGACAAAGTCTTGGTTGCCCTCTTCAGTGAAGATCTTCATCGACCAGCCCCTCACATCCCGAACAGTCTCGGCTGTGCCAGCCTCCGGTCCCACAGTGGAGATACGCATAAGAACCTTGGACTTTTTGCCAATCCCATTGAGGAAAGCAGCCGAAGTGATGTCGGAATTGTCGTGAGTTACTTCAAATTCGCCCCATGCACCAACGGCAGAAGCATGCACGGTACGCTCGGGAATGCGCTCCCTACTGAAGTGGGCCAGAGTCTCGATGAGCTGGGTGTCCTGCATCAACATCAGGCCCTTAACGGGGCAACTGCCCAGACGCTGGGCGGTCGTAGCATCCGCGATAGGGCATCCTACACTGGTCAGCAACCATAGCGTTTTGGCTGGAATGATCCGACGGACCTTCGGACAGGGTGTACGTCGGTGTTTTCTCAGTCATGATTGATTGCTGATTTCGTCAAATCGCCAAATGTGTGATTCAATAAAGTTCTGAAAGGAGAATATGTACCCAGGTTTAATATAGACCGTTTCCATCCCATCTCGCACCGCTGTCTTGATAAAGGGGCATTATCATTGGCTCGAAGAAATATCTTAGGCCCTTCCTTGACGTCAATGGGCTTGCGTTGTTAAGACGAGAGTGATTATCAGCTGCAAAATTGCATTGAACCGCTCCACACCCCTTATCGCATCATATTGGCTCGAAGAAATATCACAGGACCTTTTTTTACGTGAACGGACGTACGCTAAGGCGAGCGTGTGCTCAGCCACAAAACTGAATTGAACCCGCTCCAGACCTCTTATCGCCCGGGCTTACCAACTTTCGAGCGAGAGATATCGCAATCTCGCACGAGACGCGAGAGTCGTCCCCACGCGAGTTATTTTCGACACGAGCAGTGCAGATTTCTGGGCTATATCTTTGCTCTCCTAGCCCGGTGGATATGCTGCATTTAAGGGAAGATCGAGCGAGAGTATGGAAAATCGTTTGTAGATCGCTTCTTGTCCCAAGCTGCACTTCGTGATGTCAAGAGAGCTAGGAGATGACCGTATTAGAACTGGGATGCCTTGCCGGTGGATCTGCATTGGCCGAAGGAATATCACAAGACCTTTTTTTCGTCAATGAGCGAGAAATAAGACGAGGGTGTTTCCGCCACAAAACTGAGTTGAACCGCTCCAGACCCCTTACAGCACGGACATGCTGCGTTTCAGCGAGAGTATGTAAGAACGTTTGTGGGAACGCTTCTCTTCCCAAGTTCCACCCCGTAATGTCAAGTGAACTAGGAGATGGGTGTATTACAACTGGGATGGCCGGTCGATGGATCTGCATTGGCTCGAGGGAATATCACAGGATCTTCTTTTACATGAACGGACGTACGCTAAGACGAGGGTGTACTCAGCCACAAAACTGAACTGATCCGCTCCAGACCCCTTACCCGCCCGGGCTTCCAAGTTTCGAGCGAGAGATATCGTAATCTTGCACGAGACGCGTGGGTTGTCCCTTCGCGAGTTATTTTCGACACGAGCGGTGCACATTTCTGGGTTATCTGTTGCTCCGTTAGCCCAATGGGCATGGCGCATCCGAGCGAAGATTGCGAAGGTCGAGATAGAGTATGCAAGGACGTTTTTAGAACGCTTTTCGTCCCAAGTTCTGCCTGCTGACGTCAAGTGAACTAGAAGATGGTCGTATTAAAGCTGGGATGCCAGGTCGATGGATTTCCCATTCCCCCCACAGTCTTTGCACTTATACACTATTATTCATCAGCAATATGGTTCACGCTGCTACTCATCCCAAAGATGCTCCCAAAAACTTTGATTTCATCGTTCTTGGAGGTGGTGCCGGTGGTTGTACCGTTGCCGGCCGTCTTGCCGAGAACCCAAACGTGTCTGTACTTCTTGTCGAGGCCGGTGTGAAGTGAGTTTTCCCTTTCGTCCTAGCATTAGCATCCAGACTTACAGTAACCAGCAACCCTTCCGAGATCACCGACATCACCACCCCGGCGAAGGCCATGGGTCTGCGAAACTCTCAGTACGACTGGAAGTACAAGACGACCATGATAGACCGACCAGACTATACTCGTATCGAGAAGCCTAACACCCGTGGAAAGGTGTTGGGCGGCAGTACTGCGCTCAACTATTATACCTGGGTTCGAGGTTCGGCCGCAACCTTCAACGACTGGGAGGAGTTTGGTGGTTCCACTTGGAACTGGGAAAACACCAAGGAATACTTCAACAAGTCGACCACTTACCACGACGACCTTGGTCTCTTCCCTGACGACATTAAAAGCATCGGCAACAAGGGTGGTCCCGTCGACATTTCTCACTCTGATTTGGTCCCCGAGCTGAAGCCTTGGCGTGATGCCCTCGAAAGAGCGTGGGTGAGCAAGGGTCATGAGTTGACCGTGGACGTCTACAATGGTGTCCAGAAGGGTCTCTTCAAGTGTGTCAACTCGATCTACAAGGGTGTCCGATCTACTGCGGCTGCGTTCCTTGAGGGCAAGCCCAACATCACCTTGGCCTCTTCGACCATCTCCAAGAAGATTATTTTTGAGGGCAAGACTGCCGTCGGTGTCACCGTTATTGGGCCCGACGACCGCGAGTACGATTTCTACGCCAACCGTGAGGTTATCGTTGCTCAGGGTGTTTACGAATCCGCCAAGATCCTCATGCTGTCCGGTATCGGTATCAAGTCCGACCTCGAGGCTCTCAGCATCCAATGCGTTGTTGACTCAAAGCATGTCGGCCAGAACCTTCAGGACCACCCTATCCTGTCCCATGTCTTCAAGATTAAGGACGGTTTTGGCCTCGATAATCACCTCCTTCGCGCGGGTGCGGAGCACGATGGTGCCATTTCGTCCTACAGGAAGAATCACAATGGACCCCTCAGTTCGGGTCTACTGGAGCTCGTCGCCTTCCCTCGTATTGACAATCGTCTGGAGAACCACAAGCAGTATCGCGATTATAAGGCGCAGAACGGTGGCAAGGACCCTTTCGGTCCCGACGGCCAGCCGCACTTTGAGATCGACTTTGTCGTAAGCCTGCCTTTGCGTATACACAGCGATTCGCGGAACGAAAGCTGACCCCAACGTGACAGCCGATGTTCGCCGATGCCTTCCAATGGCACTTCCCCACTCCGCCCACTGGTGATTACATGACCGTCATTGTTGACTTGATGCGTCCCATCTCGCAAAACGGTGTGGTAAAACTCACCTCGACCGACCCCTTCGAGCAGCCTTACATCAACCTCAACTTCTTCTCGCACGACCTTGACCTCATCGCCCTTCGGGAAGGTGTCCGCTTTGTTGACGATATTCTCATAAACGGCGAGGGCATGAAGGACATTGTTGAGGGCGACTACCCCTGGCCGATGCCCCGAAATTCAGACGAGGGCATGATCCGACAGATCCTGGAAAGGTCGCAGACCGGTTTCCATCCCTGCGGAACTGCTCGTATCAGCAAGGACATCGACCACGGTGTCGTCAGCCCCGAGCTCTCGGTCCACGGCGTCAAGAACCTCCGTGTTGCTGACGCCTCAGTCTTCCCTCTTATCCCCGATTGCCGTATCCAGAACGTTGTGTACATGGTCGGTGAGAAGGCTGCTGATTTCATCAAGGCCGCGCACCCGGACCTTTACAAAGAGGCAAAGTAAATGTTGCGTGATGTCGAAAGGACGATCATTGCGAAGCTGTAGAATACGGAAGATGTAGACTCGGTTAGGTATGGAATTTGAAATGGGACTTGTTAGAAGGATGCAAATCGTGACTGTTTAACTGTCCGCGACTCCTGATGCCCAGCAGCGTGAGAAATGCCGATGAGCTTATTATAATTATGTAGTCCTAATCAGGTTTTATTCTTTCTCAACCTGGAACACATTTGCCTCCCGCATCTAAGTCTACCTCCGACTTTCATCTCTACCTTGCCTTCTCGATTAGCACACATCGACCTTCTCTCCGACGCTTCTGACTCTGAACATGAACTCCCTCTGCCCCTTCAATCCATCCCTTGACTTCCCGGCGGCAAAGCGGTCCATCCCGCATTGTTAGAAAAAGAGTCTAGCAGGAACGCCTGATGGGCGTGAGAGATGGATCGATAGCCGCCCCGTTTGAGGTTGATGGGTCTCCAGGGCATTTGGCAGATGATCCGTGCGAGGCTATTCGGGGAGCTAGCAGAGGCACCGTGCAAAGTGCTGGAGGGCAATAAGGTACGCCCGAAGAGCTAGGGTCGGAAGAGCATCATCAAAATGATGGTGTGAAAGATGAGGAGTGCGCCCCGATGCCGAAAACAGTATCCGTATCACCGCCTATTGATCGTCCTTCCCCTTTCAGCGCTTTCGAGCTCTTCCCATCTCCCTCGCCATCCTTTCGTCTCCAATGACACCACAACCTCGTGGCACCAAGCCTTATTCCATCTCGAGTCCCTTCTTTGGCTAATCAATGTTACAAGTATTATTAATAGCCTTCCTCGTTCACCTTCAGATCGTCCACCCGGCGATTAGTTCCCTTCGCCATTATTCCTCAACTTTGCTCAAGCTCTGGCTTCCAGCTTGAATGCGCTTCTGTCGTTCAAAGCTTGGAGAGACGGATGGAAAGGGCGAGGTCTGGGCCAGCTGTTAGGATTGAAAGAAGTGTTCGGTAAAAGCCAAACCGCATTGAATGGTGATGCCAAAGCCAACAAGAAAGAGTCCGAGTTGAACGAAAAGTTGAAGGAGGTTGCCGAGAAGGCATCGAAGCCGCCGAAGAAGAGTCTCCTCGCACTCCTCGTGCAGGTTTCAGTCTTCCAGACGATAGCCAGCCCTATTGGATTCCTTGCCTTGAGGCATATCTCATATCCTACAATGGTTTTGGGCAAGGTGAGACCTTCACCTTCCTCAAATGCACCGTCTATTTTGGGTCTTTAGTCCTGCAGGCTCATCCATTCTTGTTGCTCAACGTCCTCCTTTATCGACGAAAGTTCTCACCTCATATACTTGTCTTGGTGATTGTCAAGTGAGTTAACATTACTCATAACATATACATCGCATTGTAAGGAACAAAGGTTATCGTCTATTTCTTTCGACCTGAATGAGAAGGGTTGTTCCACAGCCCTGCCAACAAGATAAGACCTTGCACTACTATCAATAGGACCATTGAAGCTAACGCTCTGTGTGCGTTGTGAGTTGATCAGTCAGTTGTTGCCTCTCTGTTCAGCTAGAGAACTCACAAGCCCCAGCCAACACCTATCTTTCCTTTCCATCCATCTCGGATATCACCCGCTCCTACTGCAGCAATGATAATGCCTGGTAGTCCCCATGCTAAAATGCCAATCACTGCAAACAGTCTCAACCATACATTCCTCAACTGCACAGCACAGAAAGTACGCATCTTCATGTCAGATGGGGGCCAAAAGAGGATCGGTTCCCGGGTGGATGGCTGAGTACGGGCATGGAAATGGATTGTAAGAAGTAAGAGAAAGAAAATGCTGACAGCTATGGTTAATTCTGTGTGCCTTGTTAGCGCCAACCGATAGGGCACGAGGTGAAAAAAAAAACTTGCGGAATACGAAGAAGAAAGATGCGATGGATAACGACTTCGTGACAGATCTATTGAAACGTACTGAGCTCAATCTCGCAACCCATTAATCTACAACTCACCCCGGCAAATTCAAAGACTGAACCACCGAATCACTTCCCGTATCCCCAGGTATCCGCCAAAAACTCTTTTTCACACAGTCCCCTCCATTCACCCCGTCTGCCCAACTACACCAACCCCAAATCCCGAACCCGTATGTCTCCCCACTCCTCCCGCTCTCGGGCGAGACGGTGACGAGCCACATACGGCCATGGAGATTTGATTTGTCAGAGGCTGAGAATGGGACATTGTAAAGGATCACCAGGAAGAGGAGGATTGCAGATACAGAGGTGAGGATGATTGAGACAATGTGTGCTATCGGGGAAGTTTGACTGTCGGCTTTTTCTGTCATGGTTTCGTCAATGTTGATTGCATGAACAAAACTAGAATAGCTTGGAGAGAAACAAGTGTTAGTGCAACAGCTGTGATGTTTTGGCAGAAAGGAAAGACAGCCTCGGTCCCTCATGTTAGGAGAGTCAAAGGAGTTTGCCAACCTTTCATCAACAGTTTGCAAAAGAAATGGTGACGAAAGTGTCACTGGAAAGGAATCAGTTGTGTTCATGAGCATCGACGGCATAGCGGGCTCCATGAACTAATATAGTCAACTTTTGTGATCGTGCATTATGTGGTACAACCTTGGCAATCTAGCAAACTGAATACCTGTCGTCGATTTGGTGCAATCATCTAGCCTTTGGAGTATTTGGTCCTTTCCTTACCTTCACGTCGCATGATGATGCCTGTCTTCCACATGCAAAGCATCTGTGAACAAATCCAACATGCCCATGCTGCAAAAAAGCTGGAGAAAAATCAGCATCTCGATTTGAGCTTCTCTAAATGACGAGCTACTCACACTCCAAACCCGGTTCCGGGCCGTGCCTTCAAGCCCCCTCCCTCAGTATTCACTTTTCCCCTTCCAACCAAAACAGTCACAATCATACTCAATCCCAGAACCAACATGGCAAGGAAATAGTAGAGATTGAAACGCCAGTCGCGTAGGAGCCAGGCACAACGGGTACGGTAATGTTTGACTTCTGCTGGATATTTGCTTGGGACGGGCCAAGGGGGGTAAGGTCCGGGGAATAGAATGGCAAGGCACAGAATGATAAAGTAGGAAAGGACCACAAAGGGGGCTAAGGTGCCTTAGCTCATACTGAGATATTGGGTGATCAGAGGGGTACCTACTGATGAGGATGGGTATGGCAGCACCTGACAGGACATGGGTGACAGCACTAGACAAAAAAGTTTGCAAAATACGAATTAATAGTGTGAAAGATCACTCACTAAGGTAACTCTAGTTCATAAATGGAATCCCAACTGCTGTCTGAGTCGTCTGGCAGTTTGTAACCAGTCTTCCTCGTACAAACCGCGTCACCCGTCCATCTGGAGTTTGTCCATTCACACCATCCCCAGATCCCAAACCCATAAGCGTGAAGCCCCCCATCACCACCAGAACCCGTATCTGCCGCCCTTTCTTTATTTCTAGCCGGTGCTGCTAATCCTATCCCTCTTCCTGGCACCTCTCCTTCTCCAGCATCGTAGTACCTTTTGGTGCCTATTGTCCAGGTAGGAAAACTTGATGACGTTTCGTTGACAGTCAAGAACCACATCCTGAGGCCAACCTTACCCTCCAGCGTTGAGTGGGCATGGTCAATCGGAGCATTGTAGAAGACGACGACCATGAGTAAGATGAACGATATTAGGGTAAGTAGGAGGGAGAAAGAGTGCCACAATGGGTTAAAACGCATTCCATCGGAAGACCGGAACAATCCCATGATGATCCAGCACTTTTGTTTTCGTTTTGTTTGGATCGAGAGATGTCTTCGCTATCGTAGCGGTTCCTGATCAATCAACTGATTTACTGTAAGAAGGTGCAAGTGAATAATCTGGATAGAAAATAGTCAGTCATGGTTATACCACATTGGCTACAGCCCCGGTACTCTCATTGAAGTTTCAGAGATGTAGGTACTAGAAAAAAGGATTATCAAAGGACTAGTTAGCCCATGTTGATGCCGCCAAAAAGGATCTTGGATCTCTGAGCAAGAGCGCGGTCGTCTTGACTTGTTTGTTTGTTGTGCAATCCCATAACCAGGGTTTTTAAATGGAAGACAAATGTAGATCTGGCCTCGCCTCTGTTAGACTGATTGACAGTTTCTAAAAACCGTGAGGATGAGCTTGAACTAGCCGCATCACAGGGTTCGATGGCGACTTACTCTATTGTATTAACTTATTCCTTCCATTGCTCTGTATTGCTTGTTGTACAACGAAACAGACTGAAGGCTTGCTCAATTTCTTCCCTCATGGTTCATATCTTACGCATACCAAGCGCATGTCCAACAAAATTGCCAAGGGAGGATGCTTCTCGTCGCAATCCACCCGAAAACACTAAAAACCGTCTTCAGCAGGAAGGAGATAACTTTTTCCCGCCTGCCAAGTTATCGCACTCGGCAAGGACGCGGGACTGTTATTTTTTGTTACGGACTGTTTAAAAATGTAATGATAGTCCGGATCTGTTTTTATGGTGCCTGGGATTTTTTGGATGATGACGTCGGTCGTGTTGTGGGAAAGGTGACGGCGGGTAGGGACGGGGACTGGCCTGTGGGCTGCTGCTTTTGTCGTCAATTGCCTATAAATAATCTAGCCCGCATGTGCACTTCCCAGCAGTCTCGTAAACGTGTGATAGCCTCTTACAACGTCGGAAAGGGTTTTAATACAAACACAGCAAACCGCGTATTAAGTCTTCATTTCAATCGCCTCCGTCATCCTCTTCTCTCTTGCTAGGAAAGATAGGTGAGCTATATAAAGCACAGATAACATCGCAGATTCAGTACCTGACCGCACAGACTTCCCAGAACGAACATCATGGCCCTCTCTCAACACGTAGACGCCGACAAGCTCATTGAAGAGTGCAAAGACCACCCTATCAAGAGGCACCTTAGTCATAAGTAGGTGTATCGGCCATGAACATAGCCATTTCGTGACTAATTTCTGCGCAGGGCTGCTCTTTATGATATTCCCTACACTTCCCGCTACGAAGTTGAGGACGAGGTTCCGAGATACAGGCTCCCCAGTAAGGGTGTCAATGGCAGGGCTACATACCAGCTCTTACACGATGAGCTGATGCTTGGTGAGTTTTCATCATTATTTTTTAGAGTTAAAGGCTGACTGGGAACTAGATGGGAACCCCAACATGAATTTGGCTTCGTGAGTTTTTCGCACCATTTGCAAACGATCTTGAGTCGGGGAATACTGATCAATGAGATATACAGATTTGTTCACACTTGGGTTCCTGATGAGTGCAACCGTCTTGTCCAGGAAAACATCAATAAGAATCTGGTCGACCAGGACGAATACCCTGCTGCTCAACAGATTCACGAGCGATGTATCGTAAGCTACAGCAGCCGCGACGAATGACTCCAGCTGACCCATGTGGTCAGTCAATGCTCTCTCACCTCTGGCACGCTCCCAAAGAAGCCACGGCTATGGGCACCGCTACTACCGGTTCCTCTGAAGCCATCATGCTTGGCGGTCTCGCTCTCAAGCGCCGATGGCAGGAAAAGATGAAAGCCGCTGGGAAAGATATCCACAACCCCGGACCTAACATCGTTATGGGTGCAGAGGCTCAAGTAGCTTTGGAGAAGTTTGCTAGATACTTTGAGGTTGAGGCGAGACTTGTGCCTATTAAGCCTGAGGTGAGTAAACGCCACGAAAGAAGAATGAGTTAAAGGCTGTGAGTTAAAGGCTGATGGAAGTAGTCGAGTTATGTAATGGACCCCAAGGACGTCCTCAAATACGTCGATGAGAACACAATTGGTGTCTTTGTGTAAGTTTTAATTTTATTTTATTTCCGGGTACACCAAGTTGACCTTTTACAGTATCTTGGGATCAACTTACACCGGCGCGTTTGAATCCGTAAAAGACGTGGCTCAAGAGCTCGACAAATACGAGGCCGAGACAGGTATTAGTGTCCCTATCCACGTTGATGCCGCTTCTGGTGGTTTTGTTGCGTAAGTTTAGAATGACTCATACGGTCGTTTCGAAATTAACGGTTCTGGAAGTCCATTTGCATACCCTCATTACCAGTGGGACTTCCAAATTCCTCGAGTCCATAGGTGAGAAGCTGTTAAAAGAAGAGAAATAATTGCTGAAAAGCGGGATAGTATCAATGCCTCGGGTCACAAGTACGGTATGAGCACTGTGGGTGTCGGATGGATCATCTGGAGGTCTATGGAGTACCTTCCTAAGGAGTTGATCTTTGAGCTTCACTATCTCGGTGCTGTAAATAAAGTCCTAATTTTTTATTTTAATCATTCTAACTCCGGTTCTGTAGACCGATTATTCATTTAATCTCAATTTCAGTAGACCGGCACACCCTATCCTCGCCCAGATGTTCACTTGTAAGTCCGGATGAAGGCGGGTGGACCTTGCAGCTAATTCTATCATAGTCTTGAACCTCGGTTTCGAAGGTTACAAGCGTATAATGGACAAGAACCTCACCGTAGCTCGTCTCATCTCCCGAGCCCTCGAGCACTCTGGCTACTTCATTTGTCTCTCCAAGATCCACCACCCCAAGGCTCTTACCGAATCCTCCAGCAGCGCCGAACAATCCAACATCCTCCCTGCCGTCGCCGACGCCGCTAATACCGTTTTGCACGGCAAGAAGACTACTGTTGACGATGCCGAGTATTATTGCGAGGGTTTGCCCGTTGTGTCGTTTATGTTTACGGACGAAATTAAGAAGAAGTACCCTGGTGTGAAGCAGGCGTGGATCCAGATGCAGCTGAGGTCTATCGGCTGGATCGTCCCCAAGTAAGTCCGGATTTTTTTGGGGCAATTGTGGACCCAGTATTGACTTGTCACAGCTACCCTCTCGCTCCCGACTGCGAGAAAACTGAGATCCTCCGAGTCGTCGTCCGAGAGTCCCTTTCTGGTGACTTGGCGAGGAAGCTCATCCACGACATTCTTCAGGTGTACGTCCTCATCGGTTTTCCTTGTTTTAAAGTTCGTGCTGATTTTTTCATGGCTTTACAGAACCGAAGATCTCCTAAATGACGCTGGACCTTCATACTCCATGTCTACTGCTACCAGGCGTCACGAGAATTTGGACCACGGCAAGCTGGATAATATTGATGCTGTCCACATCAAGGTGCGTATCTGCCCTGTCGGCATTTTCAGTCTCGCGGGTTAGTCACTAACATGATATGATTTAGCAACACACTTCCACCTATTCTAAGCCCTGTTAGAGAAACCTTGTTAGAGTATGTTAATGAAGAAGTAGTCCGGTGGATGGGAGAAGATCTTGTACAGAGAAAGCGTAACAAATGACTTTTTACTCGGCTTTTTGCGATTAGTCTGGTTTGGATATGCAAAAATTGGAGCGTTATGCTAAGTTGCGATAAGACCGAAGGAAACAAGGTAATCGAAAGATTAGTAGAGGGAATGAACGACGGACGGGAATAATCCAATGGATAAGTTGTATATGACTTACACCCGGCAAGACGGAGAGGCGTGCCTATGCGAAAAGCCATTTCAACTCATTTCCACAGGCACGCTTACAGAAGCCCCATCCTCGCTTCCCTCGCTTCCCATCATTTGATTCTGTTTCATTTCCAAAAACAGGTGGCGATTCGCGGTGCTGAAGTGTTCTTCCGTCATCTTACTATCGCCATCAAAGAGTTCCTGCTCTCGTTTCTGAATCCGCCCCCCCTTTGTACTCCGCCATTCACCCTTCACTCTTAACCACGTCTCCCGCCTTCATCCGCGGCTAGCCGATCTAGTCGCCTTCCATCGATCGATCGCCCAATCTTCCTCTTTGCCGCCTTCTTTTCCCAGTCGCTTCACGCCACTTCATTTTTCTGTTTTGCTTTGTTTCCTTACTCGATTTCTTCACCATACACCAACTCTGCGTCAGTTCATCAATATTTTCTTAACCCACGCATAAGTCTCCGAAATATCAACTTTATAATGCAGCCCAAGCGAACGGCGGAAACCCGCAACTCTACTACGAAACGAGCTCGAACCGTCCAAAGCGGGAAAGACGAGACTGCTGATCCTCCAGTCGCCGTTGCGGAAGACATTCGGTCTATTGACTCCAGACTCAAGGGCAGAGCGAAAGGGAGGAAGGGGAAAAACAAAGCGGAAGGCACATCTGATTCTCCACCTCCTGGTCCGAAGAAGCGGGTGCGCAAACCTTTCGCAGCAAAGGAAGCCACATGGAGGGATATTCCCGATTGGGGGGATAGGACCGACGTACCGCTGTTCAGGCTCCCAGCGGAAGTGCTTGACCTGTGTTTTGGGACCAAGCTCAATTTGGGACTACAGGTAGGTGGAGGTATTGTGATGACGAGGAGCTTCTGAAAGCCATCGGCTGATCCGTGTATTGGATGACAGCTACGAGACTATGTGGCTTTAGCTGGAGTATCAAGGTACTTCAGGTTTCATTTTACGGACGACGTGTTCCGAGTGAGTATAATTCTGATCTTATTCTTGTCTGTGTGCTGACGAGATTATGCCAGGAAATCTACCTCAAGTCCCATCCCAATTACATGAAGCTCCGCCCTTGTGCCCGTCGATCCCCTATCAAACACTCCCAGCTCATCTTCACTCGTGCTGTAAAAGATTGGCGTCAAGATCCCCCTCTCAAAAGATTTGACCACCTCGAAATTCATATGCGTTCCATTCCTCCCCGTGAAGAGTGGACACAGAAGGATTACGAGTTTGTAATTCGAGCCGATAAGATAATTGCCCAAGCGAGACAGATCTGGGCGGACGCTAGGGCCGAAAGGGCGAACATCAAGAAGGAGAAGATGAAGAAAAGGAGAGTGTTGAGGAAGGTCATTGTGGACGGTATTTCACGAACTGTACTTGCGACAGTACCTGGCTTAAAGCACGGGGAGACTCAGGGGCCGAAGAATGAGTTGGGGGTTCCGATAATGACGGATGAGAACGGGAAGGAAATTGGTCTGGGTGCAAGCCATGCAGAGGAAGGGAATGATGGTCATGATGATGATGATGATGAAGAATCCGACGACGAGCTTAATTTCTACTCAACTTTGCAAGAATGGGAATGGGAAGAATCTGTTCACAATAAGGATGGTGAACTATGGCAAAAGATTTACAAACTGGAAGACAAAATGAGATTGTTGAGGAGGACGTATGATAACTACGACAAGGGCGAGGATTTCAGCGATCTTTCAAGCGAAGACGAAGCAGACGAAGGCAAGGAAGGCGACAGGTCAACGCGCAAGAAGGGCAAAAAGAAGCAAACCAAAAAGTTTGTTCGGGATCCAAACTGGGTCTTGCCTCCCGAGGAAAAACCAAAGAGACCCCATGCAACCTTGGTCGAGTATGATCCATTGACGGGAGAGAGACTGCCCCATGACGCATATCCAAGCCCATGGAGAGCTAGAGCTGTTGAAGCTGCAAATAAGAAATTCATCAACCGAGCAGTGAGTACAACCGCGTCAAGATAGGGGCAACGGTAGCTGATAATGTGAGAAGGATGCAATAAGGGTGTTCAAAGTAGGAGAAGCAGAGCTGTTATGCTTGAAGCACTACCTTGTGGTGAGTGAATTTTTGTTCGGGCTCATGTATCGTGCTGATTAGATTTCAGCCGAATCCCTTGAATCCTAAAACTCCATCGAGCATGTAAGTGTAGAGACTTCCTAACGATAATCGTAGTTGACTCAGCAAAACAGTTACTCCCTTGCGGCCATCCAAGCTCTTGCTCTTCGTTCTCATGGCGGTCCTATTGGCCATCATTACCATGTGTAAGCATCAATTCCATACTAATACATGACTGTTCTTACTAGACTTGGCCTTTAGTGAATCTGCCAATGAAAGAGCCTTGAAGTCTCTAGCCACCCGACAAGCCAATGCGGCCAAACGCAAAGCCGATCCCACTTACGTTGAAAAAGAACCGAAATCGAGGCAATACCCCCAGACTACCGTTGATCCTGATGATATTGGCGCCAAGTATGGAGTGGACAAGGATTGCGGGATCTGGCATTATCAAGGCACGTTCATCGATTTCGTCGCTGATTGGAGGGAGCACAGGGCGGCCAAAGCCGCGAGGAAAGCTCAGCGCGTTGCCAATGGAGAGGGTTCTGAGACTTCTGATGAAGACGGCTCTTCTCAAGATGAGCTGCTTCCTGTTCCAAACGTCCCTTGGAATGATGTTAATGAATACATGTATTCATTTACTGATGAAGAGGATGATCTCTGGTAGTTATGTATAGGATATAAGCTATTTGTTTGTATACCCAAAGGGTTCCGTGTAAATCTTATTGTTGGACCTTTTCAATGCATGCAATTATGTCGCAGAGTGGACATTCATTGAGTTAGAATGGATGGATGGATGATGCATACTTGCGCACGGAACGTGATGTGCCACATTGATTTTCGTCGCGGAGAAATAAAACGCGATCTTTGTGATTTTTGCCACTTGCGGAAATGACGTGTGAACTTTCCTCAAGCGTGGGTGTCTTCCGTTGATTTTCCCCAAGCAGCACTTTTCCTTTTACTTTCTCCATCCCGCGATTCGCCTTCTGCCTACCGGCATACACCCCGTTACCTCACTGGTTAGCCTGGCACCGCAAGCGCCAATGCAAGCCTCAACACCGTCGCCGACTACTATACAGACACCGACGCTGTCTTTCCCCGATACCCCACAGATGGACGAGACCCCGAAGACGGCCGTATTGCGTACTCCTCGAGCGACTTTCGATGGTGGTGAGGTCAGAATAGAAGGAAGCGTCTCTGGGAGCGAAAGAGGGAGCATTGATATGGGTACAGCGAATGGAGAAAGGAAAGACAAGGGAAAGGAAAGAGCAGTTGAGAGTGCGGAAGATAAGGATGAAGAAGAGACTGGATTCGACATGGAACAGCTCACAAGATTACAGTCAAGAGTGAACGAGTTGGAGGCCAATGGAAAGACAGGGGATGAGTGGGTGCAAAGAGATGAGCTACTGGGAATGGTGGGTTATCAATCACTCGCATTATTCAAAGGATGATTGCCAACTAACTTCGAAATCAGGTCAAGACTCTTTTACCGCTTACTCTCAATCATTTGCCATTTCTGCAAGAGC
Source organism: Cryptococcus deneoformans B-3501A (assembly GCF_000149385.1). Lineage (NCBI taxonomy): Eukaryota > Fungi > Basidiomycota > Tremellomycetes > Tremellales > Cryptococcaceae > Cryptococcus > Cryptococcus deneoformans. The sequence goes on from NC_009185.1 coordinate 934,191, forward strand.
GTTTAGCAGCGCAGAAAAGCACTATTGCGACCATGCAGCAACAGGCCAAAATTTCGGAACAGCTCATGGCTACCGAGCGAGAACGACATGCTGTCGAGAGAGATTCATGGCATAAAGAGATGCGGGCAGTCATGGTTTCAAAAGAGGAGGAAAAAGTTTCAAACAAACGAAAAGTATTGGATTTGGATGTTGGTTATCACAAGGAGCTCGAAGCGGCGAACAAGAGACTGGAAATGGACAACAGATTGATGGCACCCAGAGTACGTTTGGTCAGTCATCCGATGGCTAGAGCTGATTTTCCCCTAGTTGGTTGACACCCAAAGACAAATCGACCGACTTGTCAACGAACTCCGTCTTCTTAGACCGCATGTCATTCTTAACACCTCAGCTCTTACTTCCAAGCCTACAGAATTAACACCCGCAACTTCTGCGCCGCCCGTTTTTCTCCCTCAGTATATGCCTCAGCTCGAAAATAGCAAGGGTATTCATCGATCTAGCCGTGCGACTATGGGGGACGCCAGAACTGAACATCTTCTGTTAGCTGCCAAGGCTATCCGAAGCATGCGCAAGACCAACGACCGATTAGGCCGTTTAACCATGGGCGAGCTGAAGAAAGCTGGCGTTGTTGGTCCAGAGGGAGGAATGGGTTACAAGGAAGGCTATGGCGAACAACCAATGTCGGATGTCGAGGAGGATGCTAGTGAGGAGGAGCCGCTCATCGATCAGCGAGCTAGCGGGTCCGTAACCAAGGGTAAAAGCAAATCCCAGGCCACACCACTTCTCTCTCGTACCAAGCGAAGTACCAAGAAGAATGTGCAAAATGCCAGTATAAGCACCATTCCGCAAACTCCCTCTAAATCCCGTACGACCGGGCAGTCATCCTTACCTCAAACGACGCCTGGTGGTAGCAACTTTAACGACCTCCTTCGTGCTGCCGAGATGGCGACTCGTCCAAACTCACCTGTACATGGAGAACCCATCTTATCGACTCTTTCAGCTACAAGAAGTACAACTCGCCCAAGACCGGATAGCAGTGATATTGAACGAGGGAGTCCGAAGAGACGGCGAGGTGATGTGTGGGAAGGTGGCGGGTCTCACAAGGCGCATCAGCATTCGGCTTCAGCAGGATCGGCTTCCGCGCTCGACTTATTAGCACAAGCAAGCCAGCTAGATGTCGCTAGCTCTACCGCTCCCAGCTCCGTAGTGCAAAGCAGTCCTGCCGTTCCTCTCACATCTTCTACTCCCCAATTTGGCGGATTGCTCGAGAAGGACTCCAGTCCAAGAAGCCATGGTTCAAGTCTGGGCGCACCTATCGACCTCACTCCTCGAAATCGAACAATGGCCAACGTTCGTTTGAAGGCCCACCCTGCATCAGACGATTTTGTGGTTGATCCCTCATTACAAACCCCCACTCACCGCATACGGGGTTCATCTACAACTTCCGAATCCCTAACTCCTGCCAGAGGCTACGCCTCTAGTCAAATTTACCCAACTCCCGGTGGCGAGCTTGATGAGCGGTTACCTCCGGCAGGTGCCTCTTCCTCTGCGATAAATCCTACATCTACTCCCGGCGTTATCTCTGAAGGCGGCGGTGGTCCCGGTGCCGGAAACGGAAACTTTGCGAGTCCATCTGGTAAGGTCGTGCCCGGTCTTGGCAAGTACTGGCATTACACTAGCGAAATGCCGATCAAGAGGGTCAGGTCACCATACTTGAAGTGGACTGTAGAAGAGGATGAGCTACTAGCCAGGGCTGTAGCGATACATGGTGAAAAGTGGGATTTGGTCAGTAAAGGTGTACCTACGAGAAGTTATCACCAAGTTCGACAAAGGTGAGTCTTTTAGTCAATCGGCTTCGTGGCAAATATGCTGATGATTGTTATAGATGGTTAAGAAAAACTGGAGCCTTTGACAAGAAAAATCAAGCTGCCAAAGCGGAGCGGGAAGCCAAGACCGAAAGTGCCAACGAGGCCAAATCTTCAAGCACAGAGAGAGAAGTGTAGCGACATTGCAATCATATATTTTAAAAGAGAGTAGTTTGTGCCGAGGTTCATCTAGCATTTTGGGTTCTTTTTGAATATGTGCGAACGTGTCTTGTAGAGTAAAGCGACAAGTTTTGAGCTGTAATTTCTCTTGTATAGCATATTTGGAGCTTTCTTGCAATTTTATAGCATGTGAAGCAGCTGGAACCCTTGAGTTTTCGGACTCTTCTGTCTTTGCGCTTTCGATGCATAGTGCTTTAGATCTTCCCTTCTGGGTGACGAGCATTCGTAAGCCATTTACAGCGGCGAGTTTCTGGAGGTCTACGTCGGTTTGAGCCATTGACTGGTTCCAGCATTCGGTCTGCTTCATCAGCCTACTTTGAATCTCACAACTACTATAGGAGTTACAGGAGTTCCAACCTTAGCTCTGCTATATTGCGCATCTCCTACTTGGATGTTCGTAATCGGTAGGCTTACCCGCCGTCCTTGCTCGGATCATCTTGAGGTTGAAAGAGAGCGTGGTATTATCTGAGTTTTCTAGCGTGTCTGTCTATGCTAGTGCATCAAAAATGATGTATGGCTCAGCTTGGTAGTTAATTTAATCAAATTTCAACGTACATGAACCTGTAATGACCCAGGGGCCCACCGTGCGATCGCAAGGTAAGAGCCTCCACGGCCATTCGAGGATACCTACGTGACGACAATATTAATAAGTGAATTGGAGCAGTTTATTCTGGATTGACCAACAGTACGAGATCCTGTCCAAGTAAAAATCAGCTATCAAGACTAAAGGTACTGGACCAAATTGCTACAGAAGACGACCCACAGTTTTTTCCCAAAGGGCACCATGATAATGTTTGAGACCATATAATTCCTCTTTGGTAACTCCGTAAACTTCGATAGCATCCTGTAAATAGATACAATTACGTTAAAAAGGAACTTTTTGCGACGACAAGTTTGGCAACTCACATCTTCAGCAACAGCGTGAGAGTTGATGTTACGCGCAATCGTCCTTCTCACATGGCTTGGCCAATGGTCGTGCGGTTCCGGCTCAAGAACGTACTCGAGAAATTTCAAAGCAAGAGCCTCCCTTTCTGGATCTCCGGGGAGTGGTACAACCCAGCCATCGTCCGATTCCGGTTCATCCTTCGTCTCCTCCCCTTCCTTTCTCTTTTCATACGCTTCCCGACTATCACGAGCTTTTATGGCCAGCGTGCGGAGCATCATAAGTTCAAGTTTTTCTTGGTTCTCCGGGACTTCGGAGTTGATCTCGTCGTTCTTTCCTTCAGCTGTATCCTCGTTATCTCCATCGTAACCATCAAGCCCATCTTCCGTCTCATTTCCCAGTTCGTCATCATTTACGAGTTTCTGTAGGTCATCAGTGTCATACCCACTGTCGTCACTACTGGACAGGTCTAATTTAGTATCTACACGTTTAGCAGGCTCCCCTGGCCGACTGCTTTGTTTCCGCCTATATCTCTTTCGTCTTCGCCTCCGTAATATCTCCTCAGCTTTGCGGTTCCAGAAATCGGACTCGTACGTTACGTGATAGTTTTCGACGATTGTCTTCCACTTGTTGAGTTCTGGTTCATCCTCATCAATCTCCGTATCCATGCTCCAGTCTGAGCAACAAGGATAAATACTCTTGTCCAGGACATCCGCATGGAGACAAGTGGGATCTTTTGGGTCATATGTTTCACCGTCTTTGAGCCCAGGAACAGTACTCGAGTAGTAAATACTCTTGTCTCCCATAGTATTTGAATGAGTATAACTAACGTTGCCGATCCATTTGTTTGTTCCCCCGGAGGGGCATCGATGGATCTCTCCTCGGAGGTACATAACCATATACCGGCTTCGATAAAACTTTTGAAGAGCTGTGTGGTATTCGTATTCGGCGCGAGTCCATTGGTCGTGAGGCATAGAAGCGATATATATGGATTCACTGATCTTTGGAAGGGGTTTCTCTTCTCTCCAGTCTTCGACGTGGGTGGAAAATATGTGTTCTGCGTGTTTATCTAAAGATTCCCGACAGTCACCAGTGACGTGGAGAAAAATCGCCTGCGTAGCATAGTGGAGAATGTAAGGATTGATGAAGTTGAGGTTGTAGTGAGGAGACGAAAAGACTCACCAGGAACACTTCAGAAGTGAATTGCTGTCGGAAATATCTAGAGACGGCAGCTAGGGCTATGTATTCTCGTAGCTATCGAAAACGCTTATTATCAGCCAGCTGATTTTCCTTAGCCCACTATTCGTTGAATGACAACATACCGAAAGATCATTGTCAAGTTCAGTACCAAAGCACAAGTCCAGTATTTCCGGAGGAAGTTTGAAAAGGGGACAGTCTGTACGATCTCCCCAGTCTGGTATATCATGCCAAACTGGTCTCTTCGCGACGATCGTAGCCCTCTCAGCCAGTAGTTGTGACCTTTTCTTCAAATGTGCCCGTCTCTGTTCGATCCGGCGTTCCTTTTGCTCCTTGCGCTTCAACTTCCGGAGCTCTTTTCCAGGAGTCACATACTCTAAACCCTTTTGAGCATATGGATTGGGTATACGATGGAAATGATCGAATACTTACCGGTCGCATCATGTCAGTACTGCCTGTCTTCAGTGTTAACAACAAAGACTCACGAGAGGGCTGCCTGAAGGTGGAAGTCATCTTTGGGTTTTAATATCATCAATCTAGACGATGATGTTGGGAATCTGGAAAGGAAGGCTAAAGTGATGTGCAAATAATCGGCGTCGCGTCGGCATCGGATATCTCACCATGTGATAAGCAGAAATCGGACAAAGATAAGCATTTGTGAGGCCCGGGCATTCCTCGCTGTCTGATGGCACCTCGATCCTGACCTACGCGACGCGTTTCTATTTACGTAATACGGGTGGAAAAGGGCGCCGAGATTACAGTTAGTAACCGCATAGAAAACAATAGGTAACTGTGAAGAAGGTTTCATGTTCCATCCTGATCTGCGCGTCCCTTTCACGGTCATCACCCAATTTTCATTCGCCGCCCGCCAAGAATGCCGTCTTGGCAAGCACAGCATGTAAACAATGGGCGGATGAAACGCAAAAGGACGCACGGGCCGACGGCCAAGTGGCAGAAGAAGCTGGCGCCTGGTTTTGCATGCTCAACAAACAAAGGATGTTGTCGTATACCATGTTCTCGCTGATTTCGTTCCATTATTTATTCCAACGCCCGACCGATAATAACTCACAGCCTCTATCTTTGCTCCATCATCCTGCCACTCTTTTTCAATCCACACTCATTTATTCACAAGAGGTGCACAATGCCTGTCCTTTCAAAACTTATCTCACTCCTCCCACTCCTCGCCATCGCTCAGGGAGCTACCAGCGACGAATGGCGATCAAGATCTATCTATCAGTGAGCACGTCGCTCTCCAGCAAGGCCCGTATTAACCCTCGAGCAGACTTATTACTGACCGTTTCGCACCTCCTTCTGACGACACAACATGTCCGTTAGGCGCTACTAACTACTGCGGTGGTACATGGCAAACCATCATCTCGAAGCTAGACTATATCCAGAATATGGGATTTGATGCCATCTGGATCAGTCCTACCGCTCTCAACATTGAAGGTAATACTAAGTATGGCGAAGCTTACCACGTAAGTATCCGACAAGTTTCAATACTTGCGTCCCCCAGCAAGCAGTAATGACATTCAGCTGTAGGGATACTGGACAGCAGACCCGACTAAACTCAACCCCCATTTCGGCCAAGCTTCCGATCTCAAAGCCCTCTCGGTTGCGGTCCACGACCGAGGAATGTACCTCATGGTCGACATTGCTATTAACGCTCTTGCAGCCACTTCCTACTCTCTCGATGCCTCTGCACTCGCTTCAGATGCCGATGGTACCCTTCTCTTCAAGGACCCTTCCGATTTCCACACACGATGTGATATCAGCTGGGGAAACCACACTTCCGAGCAAGTCTGCTGGCTTGTGACAGGAGATGACAACGGGGATGTGGCGCTGCTTGATCTCAAAACTGAAAGCGACTCTGTCGCTAGCGTACTCAAGGACTGGGTTGGTGGGTATGTCACCGAGTACGGGATAGATGGTTTCAGAATTGATGCGAGCAAGCATATGAGCAAAGAATTCCAGCACGATTTCTGCGAGGCCGCCGGCACGTTCTGCATGGGTGAAGTCGCAGGTGACAACACCGAGTAAGTCTTACGAATGATATCTAGCTTGATACTAAAGCTGACCACTGGCAGATACGCGGGGGAATACCAAAGTGCTGGTGGCATTGACTCTGTTTGTGGTTTCGGCCTCATGTACGGCTTTGTCAACGTTTTCACCGGTGGCGACAAAATGTCCACCCTCGAATACTACATCAACCTCGCCGCCTCATCCTATCCTGATCCTACAGTCATTGGCACATTCCTCGACAACCAAGATCTTCCTCGATTCAATTCTCTTACATCTGACGCTTCACTCGTTTACAACGCTATTGTCGGTATGTTCATGTACGGCGGTATGCCGATTGTGTATTACGGTTTGGAGCAAGACATCTCCGATGGTCCTACGGACCCTCAGAATCGGGAGGCGCTTTGGAATTACAATAATTATGCCACTGATGGGGTTACCTTTGGGAGGATCACAAACCTCAATAACATTAGGAATAGGTTGGGCGGTGTTGGTGAGCTGTATAATGCTGTTGCTACAGTTCTTGCCATTCAGGATCAGGACATTGCCCTTCAGCGAGAAGAGGCTTTGATTGTCTTGACTAATGTGAGTGATTATTTGTGTACCTTTCCCTATTACTTTGTTGATGATCCATGTTAGCGGGGCCAGTCTGGTACCGGCACTTGGGCTATCAAAAACACCCAATTTGGCGGCTCTGTCTCTGTCATCGAGTAAGCCTATTTCCGCTCTTTGTGTTCATATACATTGCTCACCAACTATTAGTCTTCTTTCGTGCTCTACTTCTACTACTGACAGCGATGGTTCTCTTACCGTCACATGGACTTCCGGCCAGCCTTTCGTAAGACGGCTTCTTCTTCTCTGCTCAACGACATTTCGATGATAGCTAATGGTTTGTGCAGGTATTTGTCGCCTCTGATGTTGCCGATAAGGCCGGATTATGTGGCTCTTTATCCAACAGCACTAACGCTACTACTGTCTCCTCATCTTCCTCTGCTTCCACCTCTATCGACACTGCCACCAGTAGTGCCAGTATAAGTGGCAACCTCGCCGTCATCACTGATGGCTCCTCCTCTCCCTCTTTCTCTGCAACAAGCTCAGCCCTCTCTTCAAGCATTAGCTGGTACACCCCCACCAGTGCTGCCAGTTCCGTCTCGAGTTCCGAGTTGGTAGTCGTCGTTGCTGCCGTGTCAACTGCAAGCACTGCTGTGACTTCTAGCGGAAGCATTTGTCGCAGGTCAAAGAAGAGGGCTATGAGCAAGAGGCAATTGTAAGGCTTTCAATTCGGGAGGCTGTTGGGTCAGAGTGTAATAGTGATGGGAGGTGATCAAGAGGATTATGGACACAAGGCCTGCCTATGGAACGAACGATCATAATTATCAGCCTTTCAATCATAATTATCAACTATTAATTTATTGTGAGGACGATCTATAAATCACGGACATATGAATCAACCCATTTTTGTACAATAGGTGCTTATATTAACAGTAGATGAGTTATCAGCGGAACCGTCTTTACGACCTGTAGTGCTATGCTGGATACTAAGACTTGGATCCTATGCATAATCTCTCATTTCATTTCGTTATCAAGCAATAGAGCAAATTCCCATGTTTCCGTTTCTGTTCCATTTTTCAGATGCAATTTCGAAGATTGAAGATCCTTCAAAGGTTCGTATGGTACGTGACCTACGGAGTGATCTACTTTTTGTCACCGCCGGCATTGTTACCGTAGTAATTGCTTGACTGGCCGGAGGGGGAAGTGTATTTGGCGTACCCATCACCTGAAAAGTTTTCAGAATTCAAGTACCTTAAACAATCAGAAGGACATGGCGTACCACTGTTGTAGTAGGTAGAGCCGTTAGTGTTGTTGTAGTAGTAGCTACCATTAGTGCTAGGGAGAGGGATTAGTTGTCAGCACAAGCCTGCGCGAGAGGGCCTTGCTCTGTTACCGTGACAATGATACATGGAATACGGTCGAACGGGATGGGATAAGAGATAGAGAGAAAGGAGAGAACGATACTTACTTGGAGTAGTGGTAGCCTGTCTGGCCAGTGGCGGTGTCAACTCGACTGTCATAGCGGTTACCCTTATGCACCATCACCGTCAGTAGGTGCCGATTCATGAGTGAAGTTCTGCCAGGTGAACCGAGCGACTATATAAGAGAGCTTACCTGTGAGTTGGTACCCCTGTAGTAGATGGAGTCGTTGCCGGGCATTATTAATCGGTTCTGTTGCGAGAAGATGGAAAGGATAGGATGTATCTTTGTTGGACTCTAAAGGGAGAGTTGTTCTTATGATGATTGTTTATGTAAGTGGGAAGTGATGGCCAAATGTGGCGTAGCCGCCAGGGGGCAGGAGGTAAAAGGGGTGTGGGGCTTGCTTTAAGGAGATGGGAAACAAATGACAGCTCAAAACTCATCAAATCTGGACCCAACAAAGAACGTAAGAACGGGTGTTAATTATCACTAATGGGCTTTGATAAGGGCCTGCCGGTTTGACCGATGGTCGGTCTACATTCACATAACTTCCCAGGGCCTTACTTGGATCTCCGATGCATTAACCCAAGAACCCTGCATATGGCTGGTAATACTCACATCTAAATAATAGAATGATTTATAGGAAAAGGCGAAGCCAAAAGTCCGTCATCACTACGAGTACTATTCCTGAAAGGGTTTACGCTCCCGAAACAAAACCAAGTAAGCTCGATCGAACATCGGCGATGAACTGCAGCTTCATTTGTTCGCGAAAACGGGAGAACAGATCTTCCTTTATCCTGTTTTATGTTACATATTTCATGGGAGACAACAACAATACCGGTCGATAATAACCTTTTGACCTTGTTCTTAAATACACATAATAATAATATCCGATCGATCACAACTTCCTAATTTTATCTTCCGTTGAACACCAAGGATTCAACAGCATTTATTAGACTCCACCCATCAACCAAGGCTCCACCCATCAACCAAGGTCAATCCACCGTCGTAACTGATGGTGGATCTCAAGCTAATTAATGATCTTTAGGCGTCAAATTCCCAATTGGAACTCGGAAAAAACCGGTATCGGCCGTCACGAGTTCCGCCAGGCTTGTATAAGCTCCGAAGATGGCCGTGATCTGCGATTTAATTATCAGCAAAACATGACAAGAGTGATGATGATAGTGATGTGAAAAGAAGTTTTGGCAAAAGCTACGACTTACGATACCGATAGCACCGCCAGTTTTGATACATTTCGGGCTCTCTGAAAGATATCCAGCTGACCTATCATCCGCTCATCAGTAAACGCCTCTCCCATTTAGCCATCGATCGGTAGTGGCGCGATATCCAACTCACAAGATAAAAAAGTTGAGACTCAATGCCCCAAAAATACAAATCAATACCACCGACGACCTGTGACTAGCGATGAGGAAAAGGACGGTGACTATGCCCCAAACGCAGAGGTAGAGGCCCAAGGCGTTTTCGAGCATCGCTGGATTTTCAGCGTAGGCCGCGGCCACACCAAATTGGGGGATATACAAAGCTAGAAGAGGGGTTACGGGCTTTGAAGCGGAGCAGGAAACATGGAACGTACTTGATAAGGAAAGCCAGAATGCGCCGTACGAGCTGAACGTTACGGCCTGTCTCGTCAGAAAATAAACATTTTCAGCTCTCTTTCTTTGCCTGCACAGAGCTTTCTGAGCAAGGTGATGAAACATACGCCAAACGTATTCCCGCATGCCCATTCCAGGATCCCTGCAATAATCTGTCCTAGCCCGCCAAATCCGAGAGCGATACCAAGAATCATATTCGGTTTGGTGACACCTCGAGCTTGGACGGTGTACAAGTTTAAAAGAAATGCTCCACCTACAAACCTAAAAGAGGCAAAACGATGATTTTTAACAATCATTGTGTTGAGCTATATGAGTGTCTGACACTCACGGAATAAGGCCTACAGGTGCAGGGGTTCCAAACTTCCGGTGAAATACTGGGAACCCAGGTTGCGAGGTATCAATTGGATTACCTCCAGGTGTGATGGACCGCGAGATATCGTCGCCGCCTTGGTGCATCCCATCTTGAATACCGACCTTAGTTGCGCTCAACTGGCTTTCGTGAGAGAAGGTGGGATGGACAGGAGACCCGAACTTGGTGAGGTAAGCTAAGCCAGGTAGTAAATTCTGTTGTTGGGAGGATAAACCGATGTCGGCGTCTGGGACTGCGGTGAAGACCTCTTCATTCATCTTGTGAAAGGGATCAGGTATTTGATGGTCGGTGACTTTATGAGAACTTTGGTGATCTGAAGGTGAGGAGTGGATGCGAGGGTTCAGGTTGGAGAAGAGATATGTCTTTATGGCTCAGTTGTACGTGCATGATGGGAAAACACCGATCTTCAACCGGCTGAAGTATTACCTGTCGTCCATAGAGTATAGCCTGATCTACAAGGGTATATAAATGTGATCATCGCCCATAACTATTCCCAAATAGCCGATACTAATTATAAGTATAATCACAGCGTTGCTCCAATCTAACGAACGAATCTTAATGCCTGTTGATATTGTGCTACGCTTCCCTCCTCAATACCTCTTAAATCTAAATTTCAGTGTCTCTAACCGGGTGTTGCTATATTTTATTACGTGGGGTGTACAGATGACATGTCAGCTATTCTTGTTCCGATGACTTAATGTACTAACTTGCGATAAAGTCAAACGCATGCGGAGTTAGAAGCCACAGATGTCGCCCCCAAACTCTTTCCCAAAGGCCAGTCATAGACCGCGATCGTAAGGGACGGAAGAAGTATAATTGTAAGACGATGATAGATAAAGATCCAATTTTAGTACGACATACGTACGGCAAACATTTGCCGGAACATGGGCTGAATTTAAACGAGCGAAAGTGACCAATAATAATTGAGATGATAGACACAGATATCGAGATACGATGAAGAAGAGTCGCACTTTTCACACTAAGTGACTAGCTGGCAACTGCTATTCTAGTTGCAGTTGCTGGTATCAGAGGAATCGTGTGTTGAGCTGTGCCGTAAACTGTCCAACTAGGTACCGAATGCCGAAGCTCCCCTGGATCGCCAAAGCCGACAGCAGCATATAAAGCATACTCCACCGGTTAATTATTAGATCTATATTTTATTGCTGGATCTGTCTCCAGAGTCTATTCTCCATGATATTATCTCCAGTACTCTTTTGAGTCTGGAAGTTTGGGGTAATAATCTCCAACTTATCCGAAGGTTTTCCGTCGTTCCTGTTTCCCCTTTTTTTTCATCGTCGAGTTTGTTCGGCATCAATTACATTTTGAGGATGTTGATGTTGGTCACTTGTCATTTACTTGTTTTCCTGGTCGGGGGTTGTCGTTGTTCGCTGACGGAAGAAGGTCAAAGCTTCGAAAAATAGGCGGCTATAGAAGAGAGACACGCCGAGAAGCATCGCGTTCATTGTCCGAAAGTATAACCACTATCGATGCTATTCATGTATTTGGTGGTCTCTTCTTTAGCAGAGGCATTCCTGCATTTAAAAACAGAACCCACAATTATAGATTAGATCGAGTGCGGAACGAAGCAGGTGACTCTCGTTCGTTCGTCGTCCGGCAAAGGAAGAAGTTGGTTTAACGCGACGGCGAACGCCGCCGTCTACACTACTACAATGATGTGTTATTAATCATGTTATCAAAGTCGTCGCCTCAAGAAGCCTCGTCTCCCCTTTCCGACGAACCAAAGCTCACCTATTCAACAATCACAATCCATCCCATATACTCCCGCTTTCCCTTCTTAATACCCTGTAGACACTTTCTCAAGATGGCTGTAAGCATATCTGATTGCGCTGAATTATGAGCGTATGAACTGACATTGTTATGCGTAGTCTGGTTTCGGTTACTCTGGCGGTAAGTTACTCGGTCTGGCAATCAAGCAAATGTGAAGCAGCGAGGACAGCTCGATAAAACGGGTGAGAAGCAGTGATCAGGTGACGGAATGGAAAAATGAGTCTGTGGAATGGATAAGAATATGATGTTGATGGTATGGATAGGTCGAACAAGATGTTTTCCCTTCTGGCAAGAGTTCTCTAAGGTGCGTTCCTCTAAATTCGCAATTCGGTCTATGAACTCACGAAGCTTGCTTTGTCGTGACTTTCCCACATACCCAAATACCTCTGGTCTATCTTTGTCCTTTTCAAAACCACATTATGCTTCGAACGACCTATCAACTCTGAACTTTTGCTCGGCCTCGTGTATGACCTCCTTAACACTCCAATTCCCATCCCTGATCCCCTCCAATTTGCGAAATTCACACTCAAAAACTTTGCAAAACCCAACAAAGTGCTACGCCAATGCTGAGAAGCCTTCCGACTGCGTTGCCCCCAAAGATGACTACATGGAGTGTTTGCACAACACCAAGGAGGTGAGTTTCTTGGTTTTCAGATGTTTTGAACTATGTGAAAATGTGGTCTTTGCGTTGGGATGAGGTGGATTTTCAAAGAGTTTTAGGGTTAGCACAACAAGAGAGGTAAAAGCTCTCGTTGCGGACTTGAGGGCGTAATTGAAGTGATACAAGAGATTTTGGAAAGGAGGAGACTCTTCCTTTAAGTGATATGACTGATGTTTTTGTTCTTTTCTGCTGCCTATCCTACTTCCCGAATCACATCCCTTGTCAAATTGAACCTCATACACCGATATTCCCAAAACAGATTGCCCGAGCCAAGCAAGTCAAGTCCCACTTCGTCCAAAAAGAACTGCAGGAGAGCCACGACTCTCGCAAGGCCGCAGAGAAGGCTGCGACAGGGGTGATCGTTTCCTTGGGGTTAGTCGAAGAGGAAGGAAAGTAGCGGATGTAGCATCATGCATTTGGAGAGTTTAGAGAATTGAAGCTCTGGATCGTGGATCAAGGACTAAATGGGAGGCAAGGGATGAAGGACGTGACCAGCAGGTTGGGACTGTGAATTGTGCAGGAGGATGCTTACATATTACTAACCGACAAGCGAATCGTTAGATGTCCTAGTCACATAACATAATTAGGCATCATAGACCCCTATTCTACCCTGTAAACTTGTCTCCCTCCAATCCACCGTTGTCACTTCATCTAACCCTTCTAAACTCAGACACTCCACATCCTTTGCGCCCCATCTCAATTCCATTTCGTCAAAGACTTGGACATGCTTGACAACCCCAAAACCGAGCTTTCTGAACAGATGGATGGATGGGAGGTTGGAGGCTCCTATTCTTGCTATAAGGTGTGTGGGTGGGAAAGGAAGAGCCGTTGTTAAGTATGCGAGGCTAGATTAGATTGCGGAGATGTTTAGCAGGTCAGGCAAAAGAACCGGAGATCTGGGACGTACAAAAGGGAGAGAGCTTCGATGGCAAATCGTTTTCTTCGATCGTCTTTTGCTATTCAGGTACAGGACAGCACAGAGGCACAAGTTCTCGTCAGTTGCTTCTTTTTTTCCTTCTGAGCTTGAAATGACATACACGCAATCATAATCTCACATTCCCCATCGCCTTCGAGACCCTCCGGAAGGAAAAGATTTACGTCGCCTACCATCCGACACCGAGCAAGACATGATGGTGGGAGGATCACTTTCTGATTTTGCTCCGCTGTAGGGGGAAGGGAGGACGGTCGTTCGAGGAGGATGAATGTCAATTCTACAGCGCCCGTCGGTCTTGTCAGTTTCACCACGATATTACTATGCCCGTGTCCTTTAGAACGCACTATCTTCATCAATATGCCACTTTCCTGCCCATGTCATGCTATATCAGCCATCATCTCTCCCATTCACTGAGCCGTTCTGTTACTGGCAGACGTACGCTGCATATCGAGCTCTTCCTCGTAGCTTAACGGTTCAGAAGCTGTGAGCTCAAGTAATTCTGAAGATTTCATCCATTCATGATATGTCTAGTTATTCATTATCCCCGTGAATCTTTAGTTAGGCTTTTGCCATGGTCTGTCATTGCTTTGCAAAGTGAAAGTAGCTTACAGGGACATGTTCAGCGCTGAAAGAGGTATTCTGGTTAGTGGTTGTGGACGGCGTGTTCAGATGCTGCATGAACTGTTACGGACCGGTATGGGACAAGGATGACTCGATCTCCGAAGAGGACAGTATTCTCGTTGAGCCTCATGGTGATCGTCTACGAAAGCAGGTGTACTTGGTATGTGACTGTATGGCTAATATGAGTGGGTTATAGTAATTCTGGACTTTTGATCCAAGTGTTACTGCGCGAGGAGAAACAAAGTCCCCTCAGACCTAATGACGTGTAAATAAGGGTGGAGGACACTTAATTAAGCTTCTTCTTCTTCTTACGCCGCGCGTCTCTGCCACATATTCGTCACTGACAACCTACGATTATCTATTCTCTCTATCATTTCAGCTCCAGTATACAAACACAACCATCACAATGACCTCAATAGGAACAGGATACGATCTCTCAGTCTCCACTTACTCTCCGGATGGAAGGCTTTTCCAGGTGAGTCTCAGACGCGGACAAGGAAACAAAGAACGGTGTTGCTTATCTCCTGCTCTTAGGTTGAGTATGCCAACAAGGCTGTCGAGGCCGCCGGGTAAGCACCGCTCATCTTTTCCAGATGTTTCAGGACTGATATAGAGATATTTGACAGCGTCGCTATTGGTCTTCGGTGCAAAGACGGTGTCCTCCTCGGTGTTGAGCGCATCCTTCATTCCAAACTTCTTGTCAAAGGCGCGAACCGCCGAATCGCATCCCTTGACGAACATATCGGCATGGCGGGCGCGGGTTTGTTAGCTGATGGGAAACATCTCGCGAGTAGAGGAAGGGATGAAGCGAGCAACTTTAGGGATACCTATAATACACCTGTTACTGTTCAGGTACGTCTCTTTCAGTCTGTTTTGAATCATGAATAAGTGGTCGGGTTAAGGAGATCAAAACACTAACTGGACGCGTGTAATTCTAGATTCTCTCTGACCGGCTTTCCGCATATCTCCAAGCATACACATCTTACGGTTCTGTCCGACCTTTTGGTCTCTCTGCCCTTGTTGGTGGTGTTGACAAGACCGGTCCTAAACTCTTCTGCGTTGAGCCTTCGGGAGTGTATTACGGTTACCGGGCATGTGCAGTTGGAAAGGGCAAAGCATTGGCGAAGACTGAGCTTGAGAAGGTCGTGAACAAGGAAGTGGAGACTGGCGAGGCGATCACTGTGCGAGAAGGTGTTATGGAGCTTGCTAGAATGTAAGTCATGATCTATTCACACCCAAAGATATTTTCCGGTTGGAGGATTACTGATGAGGTGATATAGTATATACTTGGTCCACGACGAAAACAAGGACAAGGACTTTGAGCTTGAGATGACTTGGATTTGTGAAGAATCTGGCAACAAGCACGCGCTGGTGCCGGAGGATCTGCTGGCAGAGGCAGAGGCGAAGGCAAAGGCAGCTTTGGAAGAAGGCATGGAAGAGGATTAGATATACTCGTTGGAGTAGACAGGATTGTAGGTAGATCGGTGACATATGTATATATCGAATATAGCCGTTCTGCTAAAAGTGAGACGGGATAAAATAAGAAGTGCTTTATTTATATTAGCATGTTGCTGCTTTGTATGGTTGCCACTTCCGAGTTGACCTTCAAGGCTTACAATAAGCAAGCTGGCATTTGCACAACAGGTGAACTTTTCAAGGCTGTGCGGTAAGTGGGGGAGGCGTGTATCAAAAATTGCGATTCCACGTCTGCCACTATGGCATGGTCCCTCATTTAATTTTAAATACGAAACTCAATGTGACAGGAAAGCAATGTACATATTTCCCTACGGGTAATCTACTCGTTCATAAGCTCCATTTCACCACCTTCCCCCTCTTCTCCCCCTTGCCCCTCATCATCCTTCTTAATTCCCTTGAACTCTTGGTCCTCTCCCTTCATCGTCCTTCCTCTTTGAAACCACGAGCTCGTCTCCTCCCTTGTAATCTCCCTAAGCACCATCGTCGCATATGTACTAGCCCCCAGCTGCATATCCACCTTGACTGCCCTAAACTTGCCTTCCGGATCATTCGCCGCCGGCGGGTTAAGGCTGAGGATCTCATCTTCATCCGACTGGACAAGCGGCAAATCTGGGTCGGTGTACTGAAGATGCGTCCATGTAAGTGAGAGCGGGCGGAGGAGGATAAGGCGGTATGAGCCAGGAAGAGAGTACTCTCGTTGCTCGCGTCGCATACGGTCCTTGTCAAGACCGTCGGCTTTGAGGATGCTGTCGTACAGCTCGCCAACCTCACCACCGGGGTAATCGACGTCGAATCCAGGAAGGGGCATCACGACGTCGAAGATAGTGTGAGTCTTGTTGGTAATGTCCTCGGCGGTGAGGCGACGGACGGTGGGGGAAGATGATGTTTTCCAGGATTTGGTGCGGCCGTGTCGGTCTTTGCGGTGAGCAGGAACGTTTTCAGGATCTGCATAGGGCAGAATGAGTAAAACAGTTAAAGGGTGAAAGACAATAGATGTGATGACCTACCGACAGGCTCGTCATCATCCGACTTTTCGATAACAAGATCGCCAACAAGAGGTTCCGTAGCAGACATCTTGATACGTTCAGAAACGATAAGGTTCCAAACGTAACTCTGGTACGCATGGACATACATCGTCCTCAAATTTCTTGGGATCACACCCAAAGCCCCTACCTTATCCTCCATTCTTCCACCTCTTTTCCAAAATTCCCAAATGCTCCTCTCCGCCACAGCTCGTCTGGGCATCTTCTCCAATGCCTTGACGTAATCGCCATCTTCCAACCACGCCAGACGAGCGGCTACACAATCGGGGTGTTCACCCTCACGGAGGAAGAGGAGAGAATCGAGGGCTGCAGACCAGTTGGAGCGGAGGATGAAGAGGCCAGTAACATGGGTTGGCATGGAGGAGGTGCCGAAGCGCTGCATACCTGGACGAGAGAACATGTTAGCAGAAAAGAGCGATAAGAATTGGTGCAAAGAGAGAAAGCTTACCATAAAAGTTGATAAACCCAAGATCTCTCACGCTCTCCATAGTCCGATCAATCTCCTCCACACTCTCCGCCTCTACATTTCTCAATGTAATCAAGAATCTATTCCCCTTCAACATCCCCAATTCCAAATACTTGTCAGAGTACTCGAAATCTCCAACCCTGACACCCCTATCACCTCTCTCCTCAACCGCTTGTTGCTCAGTCCGCCAACCTTGTTTGACGCCGTTGAGTGCTCGCCAGACTGTTTGGAGGTTACGTCCTGAACGTTTCAGGCAGACACGCTGGACAGTGACGGCTCGTTTGTCTTTTGTACCGCACACGGTGAGGTCTTTAGCTTGGACATTGAGGAGACGTTGGAGGTGGGAGAGAGCATCCATGGTTTCGCGGTTGGATTTGTGCAAAGTAAAGTGGATATAGGCGGGTAAACGGGGCGCGTCTTTTGATTCGATTAATCAGAGCCCGAATGAAAAAATAAATAAATATTGAAATACACGCACCAGGTGCCCGACGAGCTCCTTTGCCGTGGAAACTGCTTTGTCCCGCACCACTGGACCACTTGATAACCAGCCTTTGTCCTTCTTCGCCCTTTACTTCTCTGGTTGAGCTTTCAAACATCCCAGGAAAGACTTCGCGCAGAATCTTGTGAGCCGCTGCACGCTCTTCTTTGGAAATGACAGGCTACGCAATTTGTGTCAGTTTTTTGGATAATAGCCATGTGAATCGGGTCAGAGATGCACCTGTGAGAGAACCTCGCGCTCATCTTCGTATGTCAACCACCAACTGCCTGAATCGGCATTGCGTCCCCCGCCTCGTCCGCCTCTCCCGCCACGGCCTCTTCCACGTTCTTTCCCCCTTCCCCTTCCACGATCCCTGCCTTGCCCTCGTCCCTTACTTGCACTATCATTGAAGGCAGCTTCCTCCCCTTCCTCCTTCTTTTCTTCCTCTCTCTCGGCATTCTCCTCACTTGCTGATTCGGTATCCTTCTTCCTTCCGCCCCACCCGGAATCGCCTTTGGGGGGTGCATCTTTTCCTTGCTCAACGAGTTGGTGGAGAGAGATGATGGTCTCATCTGAAAAGTGGGGACGAAGCTTGAGAGTAGTACTTGTGCTCCACTGAGGGTGGGCAGCAAAACGAAGGTTCTCGGGAAGGTCAACGGCGACTTCGGGTTCTTCGCTCTGGGATGCGACTTCAGTAGTGGATTTCGTTTGGCCATTGGCAATTTCTTCTTCAGTAACAGTCGCGGCTTCTTTATCCTTTTCATTGGATCCGGGTTCTTGTGGCTTGGTGATGTCTTTGAGATGCAACACCTTGCCATCAAGGCCGATTTCGTTGACCAGGAAATCCGTAAACCTTCCCAAAAAGTTAGCTCACTCAATTTTTCAAGTTGTATACCCCCTCAGAGATACTTACGCACCGCTGTTTGATCACACCCCTCACACCTTTACCCTTCCCTACGAATCCTCGGATTCCACATTCTTCCTCACCGACAAACCCACGGCGAGCAACCATGTCAGCTTCAATACCAGTGACCATCTTCAGACTAGGAGGAAGGTCTGGGATGGCGGGTACGAGTCCCATCTTGGATACTGGGTTGGGGATTGTTCGGTGGGGAGCGTTAAGGTGGTCTGTGAGAGATGGGGTGTTGGAGGGGGCGATTTCTTCTGCCTTGAATCTCTTAGCCTCTACATCCTGCTTCTCCGTGTCCTCTGCTGGACGTTTTTGAGTGTTTTCTTGGGCGGACATTGTCAATATATGTTTTGGAAAGAGAAGATAAGAATTTTGGAAATTTATTTCCCAAACAAAACCGGCGCCCCCAGCTGAAAAAACAAGAACGACAGAGAGTGTCGTAATTTGGTTCCGTTCATGTCCCGCCGCTACGTATATCCACCGACTTATACGATCGATATATATCAGATTGCCAAGTCCCATTTACATTATTTACTATCACTATACGCAATGCTAAAACGGAACACTCCAGCATGGGCAGTTCCCAAATCGCCATCAGTCAAGCATGAGCTCAAAGATGAACCCGGCGAGGAGCCAGACACAAAGCGGATAAAGAGTGTGTCCTTGTTGCGTTTATGATGTGGTTCCCAGCGCTCATACGTTCTAGCTGGGAACGTCAAGCCCATCCTCACGGCTACACATGGAATGTTCAAAGAGAACCGTACAGCCGCTTATGCCTTATTGAATCAGCTCAAGGTACATCTACCCTTCCGGAGCCCAGAACGAATTTTTGGCTGACCCCCATTTTGAACGGAATTGTAGAAATCAATGACGATAGGTTGGGAAGATGCTTTCTTCTGGATCCAGGATACCAGCCCAGGTAGTGACCCCACTGAAGCCCTTGAAATATTCAAGGCCCTTGAAAGAGTAGAATTCAACAAGATCAATCGTGTATTCACATACATTGTTCGTATAAACGCTCCTTTACGCCACTTTCGAGTGACCACTAACCCTGCCTCTTTTTCTTTTCTTAGCCCGAACTGACTCTCACCACGACCAACGAAATCCGAAACCACATCCGTATTCATTCCACCCCTACTTCTGGCATCCCCATCAAAACCCTCCGTGAAGCCATGCCGAACGGCATCGAGCCGCTCAAAGACCTCGAAGCGAGGGGCGATATCCTCATCATGCGTGGTCTGACGGGCGCTTGGAAGGATATCCCTTTGCCGAGATTGGGAAGAAAGAATGTGAATGGGCAAGAGTTGATGGAAGGTGGATCGGGGAGATGGAAGACAGTTTTTTGGGATCATTTGAGAGAGGCGGGAAGGGCGGGAAAGAGGGTCGATGATGGTATGTGCCGAGTTATCTCTTGATGATTATGTCAGTGGCTGAATATTTTTTCAGAGTTTATCTATTCTTGGGCAGATGTTCCTATAGCAGAAACGGACGATGTCGCAAAATTGCTTGCCGATCGTACGTCTCCTTACAATCCTCTTCTCTTTCCGCGGAAGCACGCTGACAATTCCAACTTTTTTTCCCATAATTCAGAGGAACTTTCTGCTTCCTCTGCTATACCCGCCGCCCCAAAAGCGACTGCAAACGCTGCCTCCAAGAAGAAGAAGAAGCGCACACGAGCATTGAAGATTACAAACACCCACATGAAAGAGCAGGGTATTGACTTCTCAAAGGACTATGTCAAGCCTGCGTGAGCAAGTTATCACGGTGGCATCGCGAAGCAGAAGGAGAAGACTAAAAGGGGAGTGTATTGCTTGTATGTGTTGTATCTGTCTTATTAATTACCATGCATCTTCATTCGTTTCAATCCAACATGCAAGAGCTTAACATTGTGAAATAAAAATAGGATGTAACATACAACTTACAAAAATTCTTACAACAATTGTCCACATCTCATCTTATGCCAAAATGGTCCACGCAAAAAAAATAAAAATAGTTAAAAACTGATATCCTCGTAACCCTCAAGCATTTCGATTTCCTCATCGACTTCATCGTCACTATTTCCTTTTTTTTTCAGCTCTGCCAACGCCGCCGCGTGTATCGCATTGCCTACCACTTCTCCGAGGGCTTCCAAGCCGATAAGCTGAGTTTGCTCCGGCCCAAGTTCGGGTTCAGGCCCCAGTTCTGACTCTAGCTGTTTAGGTTGTTCAGGCTGTTCTGCTGTTGTAGGGTTTACGGAGTGTATAACTGCCTGAGGGCCCTGAGCTTGACGTGCAAGTGGTACGTCGCGAGGTTGAGTCGACCTTGTGGGCAATAGAGAGTTTGAAAGAGATTGGGGAGGTGCATGCTCGGGGTTGATGGCGTTCCCTTCTTCTCCGTCTCGAACCTCTCCATCTACATTCCCCTCAACGCTTTCGATACCAATTACCCCCTCTGCTCTCTCTCCATCTCCCGGCGATCCTAATCCTGGTCCCAATCCTAATCCTCGCAACAACCCCCCTTCCCCTACTATAGACCTCCTCTTCCCATCCCCTGTCAAGCTCCCCAACGCAAACTCATACTCCCTCCTTGTCCTCATATTCTGCCTCAACACCCAAAGTTCCGCCAGCTGATCATCAGATAACAACCTCGGATGTTCCAAATGTTTCGTTACAGAGGTATACAATTTGCTATGCTGTGGTTTTCTCAGCAAGTCTTTCAGTGGAGGGAGGAGGAGGTCGGAAGGGGAAGGAAGAGGGTTGGGAGGGAGAGACGTGGGAGGAGGGATGGAGTTGGGGTTGATACTTTGGACGGTGGGGTAGTCGATCATGCCTGGGCAAGCCCAGATGGATGGCCAACCGGGACCAGAGCGGGTGCGGGGCGGTGAGTTAGTGAAACGAAAGCTAGAGGAAAGATCGATTTTCTCGATAGGGAGATGGGCAGGTGGTGGGCGTTCGGATGAGATGGGGGAGAGGCGATAACATTCGTACGCTGTCCATACAGCCCACCGCATCTATAGAGTATGTAATGTCAGCGTTTAACATGTCACTTTTTGGAGATGGGGATATGAGAGAGGAAAACGTACAAGTTCAGACCACCACCATACGTCGAGAGAGACATAAAACGGTGTAGCAGCCTCACCCCACCATGCATCAGTGTATATCTGAAACTCATCAAATGGTGGTATCTGGCCACACTCTCCCATCGCTTGTTCCATTGCGCTGGCCAGCGTATTGGCGCCTTGACTCTCTTCATCTTCAGCCTCGGCGTCTTCACCATCATACTGGTCTTCATCGACATCGCCCACACCTTCACGCACACTCATACCCGTCTCATCAACCACACCATTACCGCCCCCTCCGTTAACCACGTCCCTCCTCTTAACACGCACACTAGCTTTGGAATGGCTGACCGTCCTCAACCCATGTTGGAGTACTTGCGAATGATGGACGATCCGTAATGTAGCAAGGATACCATTCGGCTTGAACGCTTCGCGCAATAGGCTACGTTCTCGACAATGCCCGAGGGGTGTATCGTCAAAATTCTTGACTATAAAATCTTGCAGCTGAGTTTTGGTTTTTCTTTTCAGCTATACCACTAAAAAGCAAAAAAAAAAAAGATGATGGATAAGAGATGAGACCCACCCTTCTTTGTCTTTCCCTTATAGCGCGTCTATCGTTCTTGGCTTCTTTTCTCTTGGGAGTCTTTTTTCTTCCTTTATGGATTGACTGGATATACTTTTTTACTCTGTCCGTCAAGATGGAATCGGTAATGCTCTCATGATACATTGGATGATTCCGGCATGCAATAGTAGCATGTACTACAAAGTTCATTGTCCTGATTTCGCACATGACTGTCAGCCTTTAAACTTTTATATAAACATGGTAGAATGACAGATGCTGGATGGACAGATGGACAGATAGACAAATGACTCACGACAAAGCCCCCAACTTTCCCCAATCGGGTCTCCAAACATCCTTCCCTTGCTCGTCCTTCATCCTCCCATCTTTCGCGTTGACAGGATCAGGTGTCGGCCACTTATCGGGAGCGAGGTTTCCTTGGTAATTCGGAGCTGGCATACCGCACAGAATGCGAACTGTTTCGTGTACGATTTTCTACTTTCCCCCCGTGAGGGAAAATGGTACCTTTGGTGAGATCGAGCCAACATGCATGTTGTGAAGCCGAGGATAACTGGGATAGGGGTAGAAAGACGGGAGAACTTACGACAAGGTCAGATTCGGTAACATGTCCTCCCATCCCACCGCCTTGTGGCCCTCTCTTCGCACGCTTTGTGGTGGGCGCATTATGCGGTGGAGAGGAGGTCCTCTTCCCCTCGGGGAGTGGGACAGGCGGGGTTTCAGACATTATTTGGTGTCTTGCGATGGTACAACTTATTACCAAGTATGTATTTTGGATGGATTGTGGATGATGAATGTTTACAATTAATTAGGAGAATCAACATTGGGCCAAGGGATCACCGGCTTTCGGGGGGGAACAGCGCAGGGAAAATATACGGCGTACGCCGCGAAATGTTATTTTGAGTTGCATCCTCGAGCCGGGTCGTGGAAATGCTGTCGCCAAGACGTATGCTGCAAAGCCTTTAGATTGCTGTTATGAGCCTGCCATAACACGAATGCCAAATGGAAGATCCTTGCCAGAAGGTCGTAAAGACTGGCACGTTTGTACAGGAGGCTATACAACAGAAATCGTCGCCTTTCAAAACGAGTTATTGTGACCAGACTGCATCGTCCAGATCCTAAACCTAATATACAACAACTCTAAGGAAGCCTTCCCCCCATCGTCCCGTCCTCCCTTCTTCCCTTTTCCTCCCTCTTCTGCCTTTCTATCTACAGTATCAAGCAGTAACACCAACTCTAACCGTCTCAAGGTACTTATCCCTACTCCCCAACTTGTCTGTCCCATCCGCTTTTCGGGAGTACGGTGTCCATTTGGGTTCATCTTGGAAGAGTCGCATGGCTGTTATGGTGTTTGCAGAGTCGACTGTAAAACGGTGGTAGATACTGTTTTGTGGGGGAGATGGCAGTATTAAATCAGCATACGAGTCGTGGGATGGGTGGAAGGGGAGATGGGGATGGGGATGAGGGAGGGAAATATGGACGTACCCAGCAGGAAGGACGATCAAGTCACCAGCTTCGAGTGCGATCCTAATCCATTGCTCTTCATGCACTCCTTCTGCACCCCGGATATCAAAGTACCCCGATCCTGCGAGGATGTATCGAATCTCCTCATCTTCATGCAAATGCCTGTCCAACAAATATCTTATTAGTCAATCGTAAAAAACTCATACTCGTGCTTATCCTCCAGGCAAAGCAGGAGCAGAGAGAGAAGAAAAGAGCGACGCACTCGTCAAAGAACGACTTGATCTTCTCCTCATATGCCTCTCCCAACCCTTCCCTAGTCACAGTAATCCGGTCCCTGTTCTTGTATCCTCGCTCCTTTGCAAATTCGTCAATCTTGGATTCCCACGCGCCCTCAGAGTCGATGGGTATACGCTGGTAGACGACGCCGAGCTTGGCGAGGGTGGGTTCGGGGATGTCGATGCCGGTATCGTGAGGGAGACGTTGGTCTCCACTATGGAGGTAGAGTCAGAAGGGTGTTGAACAGACGGGAATAGGATAGGACGTACGGCTTGTCGTCGTAAATGTACGCCTTCATTGTTCTTATGTGGAAATCGAAAACGAAATGGTATACGTACAAACTGGCGAATAAAAACAAGTCGAAAACATGGAAAATAATGACGTGCTCACGAACGATCGTGTGGCGAATCAGGCTCACTTGAGGGTGGAGGTGGAGGCGCGTGAGTTATCAGTGTCATTTGGCGTAAACAAATGCGGCGTCTGCTTTTCGAGAGCTCTTCACCTCGTCAGAAAAGCGTCTCTGCGAGTGTCGTATTTTGTTACTGGTTCTACAAGGTTTTACAGTCTCCACAGCGAAGACGCATACCACAGCACAACGCTGCTCCTTAAGAATTTTCGCGCTGTATATCACTCTCCTACACCCACCACACCCGCACACTCAGCCACAAGCCAGCACCGGGCTGAACCAAAGGCAAGTTTGTGCTCGTTTGCCATGCGCACGGACCCCCTCTGACCTGTAATGCTGCAGGAGAGAGCGTGTCTTCCCCGCAACGACGTCATTTCCCTTCCCCACTGCCTATACATAACTGCTTATTCGCCACCGTGCTATACACCTCTGTTTCTTCCTACCTCTTCTTTCCCAACACACGTCACCTTCCCTTCCCCTGTCCGAGTAGACCACCGTGACTGTGCCACAGTCAAACCAAGGAAACCTCACGTCACTAGTTGTCATTCGCCTTTCCCTTCTTCCTTACACCTGCTTGTTCGTTTACAGCTCCAATCCCAACATGCCATCCCCAAAGCAGGCGGAAAAGCTGGCAAATCCTGCCGTTGCATACACTCTTCTCGAAAAGCTCGGCGCCGGCAACTTTGGCACAGTTTGGAAAGCGCAAGTTTGATACATTCAGTCAGTGAACGATTACTGACGTCGGTGCTAGCTCGCATAATGATACGAAGCAAATAGTAGCTATCAAAATGATAGGTAAATCTTCATCCACATACTACAGCCGAAACGAGCGCTGACCCCGCTCAGACCTCGAATCATCAGACGACGATATCTCTGAGATACAAGCCGAGATTGCACACCTCTCTTCATGCTGGTCTGACCACGTTACAAAATACTATGGTTCATTTGTCAGGGGCGCGAGGCTATGGATCGTAATGGAGTATCTAGCTGGTGGGAGCTGCCTTGACTTGGTACGTCATAAAGTTGCTACAATGGGGTTGAGAGGTCTGATAACGAAATAGTTGAAACCAGGCGTGTTCACGGAAGCTCAGATAGCTATTGTCTGTCGGGAACTTTTGTTAGGTTTAGAATATCTCCATATGGAGGGAAAGATTCACAGAGATATCAAGGCTGCCAACGTCCTACTTTCCGCGTCTGGGGATGTCAAACTAGGTACGCTCACGATCTCTTCCTCCATCATTTGGTAAGACTTATTCATCGTCTTTTGATAGCCGACTTTGGAGTCGCCGCCCAACTTTCGTCTCACAAATCCCAACGCCACACTTTTGTCGGTACCCCCTTCTGGATGGCGCCAGAAGTGATTCGTCAAGCCGGTTACGACTCTCGGGCTGATATCTGGTCCCTTGGTATCACGGCCATTGAGATGGCCAAAGGCGATCCACCGCTCAGCGAGTATCACCCTATGAGAGTCCTCTTCCTCATCCCTAAAGCTCGTGCACCGACGCTAGATCCCGAAGAAGGGTGGAGTGAAGAATTCCAAGATTTTATTGAAAAATGTCTCCAGAAAGACCCGCGTGATCGAGCAACCGCTAAGCAGCTTCTTCAACATCGATTCATCCGTTCCGCCAAAAAAACCACCGATCTTATTCCCCTCATCACCCGCTACCAAAGTTACAAGTCCTCTCACCCGTCCTCTAAACCCAATACCACCCCATCTAAAACGCTCAACCGCCTCGCCGCGGGTTTGGGCGGACTGACGATAGATGGGAACGGGTACGGCCAGGGGACGATGGGGAGTGAATGGAATTTTGATGAGACAATAAGGAGTACAACGAGGGGTGTACCCATAAATCTCAACTTGGAGGACATGGATGAAGGGTTTGATGAGGATGAGGGTGAGGATGATTGGGACGCGAAAATGGCAGAGATGGAAAGATGGGATGGTACGGTAAAAGAGAATGGGGGTGATTTGTTGGTTGCGGGGGCGTTGACCGGATCGGAAATGTCTTCGCCGATGATTGAGAGGCAGCCGAATAGGAGAAATTCGACTCCTCCCCCCGGAGCATCAGCTTCAAACACGGACACAAGAGAGGAGGGAGAGAGAAAAGGAGTCGATGAGCCAAAAACGCCGCCGAGCTCTACATCTCCCTCTCCGTCCCAGAGAAGTCTACAGTCTTCAACGGGGAGTGTCTCGTCGGGCAAGTCGACGTGGAAGCAGAGGAATGATAAAGTTAGAGGTACTGTGGTGAAAGAGGGTGATGTCGGTGATGGGTACGTTTTTTTCATTCTCTCTGCCTCATTCCTTTGCCCGCTATCCCTTCCTTTTCTCACTATGCTTTCTTCCCTTCATGCACCATCATTCCTTGATACATACCATATACTGAGCATGGAAACTAACAAGAAACGACGAGAATAGGTTCTCGACAGTCAAGCCTATGAAGAAGATTGACGCAGTTGCTTCGCAGAGGCTCTCAACGTCATATATCGGTGCAGGCTCTGTCCGTCGCGCCAACGTTTCCGGACCTACTCGTAACTCCGGTTCAACAACGGAATCACCTACCAAATTTCGACCTTCTGCGCCGCTAGTCTCTGAGAATATCCCTCGCCAAACACCTCAAAACCAAACACAAACACAAGGAAAAGGCGCCAGTGCTGAACCTGACCCCCGGAGTCTAGCTGGTCAAGCTCTGGCTGAACAAGTCATATTACCCATCTTATCCTCTACCTCTGTATGTCCTCTCCCTTTGCCCAATCACAATCGCTTGATGTACTAATTAGAACCACGCCCCACTCAACAGTCCAACCCCAAACACGATCTCCCCGCACCAACCCTGGAATCCCTCTCCCTCCTCTCCAAAGGGTTTTCCGATCTCTCGGCCTCTTCACCCGAACTTACGTATAGGCTCGTGATGGATATACTAGGCGGAATCAGAGGGAATGGAGTGGTAATGGAGTTGGTGGGAAGGATGACGATGGGGAAGGAAGTTGGGCTGGATGTTGGAGATGGGCCTGGGGTAGGGGCTGGGGTTGAGTTGGACGGGGTTGATGGAGTCAGTGGGATGAGAGATGGGCAGTGCGTGGGGAGAGAAGAGATAGAAGAAGGAGAAGCAAAGGTGAAAGGGGATCTGGTGAAAGAAAGAAGCGCGATTGCGGATCTATTATACCTTCGCTGTAAGTTTTCCTCCCTCTCTGCCTCAGAAGCGGCGATAGACAAACTTTTTTTGTTTTTTTAATGGCTAGAGCATATAGCTGACTGATCATGTCCCCGATGGGACTATCACAGGGCTTGACGGGATGAGGATGAAATGGCCGAAAGCTTAAGGGGTGTTACACGTGCACAGGGGACAACTCGATCGCACACATCTATTCGCACATACCTGATCCAATCATTCGACCTGCTGTTTTTACAATCATAATCCATCTAGTCTATTGTCATCCTCTTAATAACTCAAGTTTACAGAATACAAGATCCATCGTCCCTCCCTCCCCCCAAGCGTCTCGTTTCCCATTATTCCTTTTCGGTTTCCGACCAACCTAGTTGTTCTCTCACGAACTACTTTTCACGACAAAAACTTGATGACATTTACTATGGTCCCGATTGTAGTCCCAGTTCTCACTTTTGCACTTGACGACTTAACGCTGTTCATGACCTGTAATGACCCCCACTTTTATTTGTATACGCTGCATGCAAAACAAGCTGCATATTTCTTTGCTATACATTAGATGCATTTTATCATTGGTCTGCTCACAGCTGTGCAAATCCAAAGCAGTCAACCTGAAGCCGAAATGCCAACAAGTCGATCAATGACATACTATGCTCTGGATAATGAATAATTACTGGTATTACACATGCTATTCCGAGATATATCCATCATATGCAAGGTCTTGAAACAAGCAAAGAAGGAAAGAAGGCTCATCAAAAATAGTCGTAAAGGACATCTTCATTGGTTTCAGCGTTCAACCGTTCAACCGCGCTCTAATCATTCCTTTTAATTGTCCCCGACGCGACGGATCAGGTCAAGATCAAATTGCACCCGCCCACTCATTGGCGTAGGCACCAGGGTTCTCTGCTATTTGCTTTGCAATCTCTGGTTCGGACCTCCATATCCGTGTCAAGGACCCATCTGAAGTTGCCGCGAGCTAGAGATTTAAATTAATAATAATAATAAAACAAGTTGTCAGCTCTCCGTATATAATAAAGTGGAATAATAGAAGAGCAGCGCAGCAATGCGGGAGACCGAAAGGAAAGGTGAGAGACGAAGAGCAGACTCACGATATCCTTCCCCCACTCTACCGCACAAACCTCTCTATCCTTTCCCCCTATTTCACTCATTCCTACCTCGAACCCCATCCCAAGCTTCTTCGCCACCGTCGTCGACGCATCTCTCCTTCTGTTCATGTCCTGGCCTCGTTCCTGCGTATCCCAAGTCATCAGCCCGCCTTTACAGCTCCCAGCAGCCAGATACCGGCCATCAGGCGAGAGAGAAAGACGGATGTAAAAATTGGAAATGAGCATGGATGGGTCCGAGTAAGTGGCCGGTTGGACGGCTTCGGCGTATGTCTCTTCTTCTGTAAACGCATTAAACGCTCCAGAGGAGTGGGTCGGGTGGTGCTGAATGAGGGCGGCAGAAGGACGTAAAACATGGACCTTGGAATCACCGCAAAGCGCATAAACATCCCCATTCACCGGTGATTCCACCATTGCGTTTATACTTCTTGCTCGTTTTGCGGGCGATTCGCCGCTCAGCGTGGCATCAGGTAAACTGCCAGATGGCGTACACGTCGGACGTGGGTTGGAAGAGCGGTTGGTTGGGGCAGGGAAACGGAGGTCCCATAATTTGATGATACCGTCAAATGAGCCGCCAGAGGCTAGGGTGCCAGGGATGGAGGAGAGGGCGAGGAGGGAGGTTACGGATCGTGTGGCAGTTCGCTATGAAAGAGGTTGGATGTTAAAGTGTTCATAGTATGCAAGGTGGGGGATTAACTTACACCTGAGCGTTTACCGTCCCCGTGAGCTCCCTTGATGACTATCACCGGATCCAGCACCTCGCCACTCGTTTGCGGTGCAAATCCCGGTATACCATCCCTGTACCTCTCTCTTGAGCCTTCCCTCCTCGCTGGCCCGGCGTCATACTCGCCCAGTTCGGGATCACGCCCTTTTGTTCGAACATCATAAATCAGAATGTTCCCATCCCTTCCGCCCGAAGCAATAACCGATGACTGTGAAGGGTTGTTGGCGGAGCGAGAAGGGTCGAGAAAGGTAACGGTCTTGACAGATGATGTGTGACCACGGAGTGTGGCGAGGAGAGTGGGGACGGGGGTGGTCAGAGCATGTAAGCGTGATGTCTGGTCGCCCGATGCAGTGAGCTGTGGTAACATTTTCAGTTAAATCTACTCGGGACTTTGAAGGAAAGACGACTTGCCACTTTCGTATCGTCCGGGGACCATTTTAAATCAAATATCGCATTCCCATGCGCTCTCCACCACCATCCCTTCTCTTCCCTATGCATCCCCAGTCCCTCATCTACATCTAAAATCCTCACCCCGCCTTCTTCTCCCGCGATACCGATCAACCGGCGTAATCCTTGACTACGCGCGTCGGAACTAGTGTATTGCTTTGCGATATGGTTGAACGAGACGGCGAGAGGAGGAGCAAAGTCTCGAGGACGGCCGGTGGGTGGATGGATTGAGGGTAACAGGATGGAAGCGGGAGGCCTGAGGGGATGGTAAGGTAGGAGAGAATGTAAAAGTGTGGACAGGTATGCTTGGGGCGGGGGTATCACTATGTGCTCTGTCAGCGCGTTGGCCGTTGAACAGGGCAAGCCAAAAGCTTACGACGCTGGTTTGCAAGAGAAGACCCCTGTCCCTTGACTCCGAGTCTTCTTCTCTTTCGTTTCCAAACGCATTCTTCCTTGGTGATTGGCTCAATGACGCGTGTGTTCTCCTTGTCCTGCCGTTCGTCCTTGACGCGTCCGTATCGAGAGGTACTGGGCAGGAAGTAGTCATGTATACTCTGCGATTTGCGCTGTGTGTATAGCCGGCGGTCATCCTCGGAATCCGACTGGTCATCGCTGCTCTGCGAAGCGTCTTCCCCGTCCGACGCTATGGGTGCGGAGCGTGAGCCAGCGGCCAGCGGGGGGATGGACGACGGCCCAGCCAGGTGCACGCGTTTCTTTGCAGACACACCCCATGCGGTGTTCTCTTGACGTTCCCTTTCCGGCCTGGCCCGCTTGGCCAAGAAGATGGGTGCAAGTTTCGGGGGCCGTTTGGCGGACGAGGGGCGCTTGGGAGTCGGAGTGCTGGGGGCATTGGAGGATGTGGCGGAGGGGGGGGAGCGGTTCTGCGGGATGGGCGTGAGGGGGGTCCTGTGCTGCATGGCGGGATGTGAAATATAAGCAAGAAATATAAAGGAAAGAGAGATTTGTGGGAAGAAATGAGCAAGTGGTCTGTGCACCAAAACGCGTCGCGTCAGATTCATCTTTCTCCACCTCACACAAGAAAACGCGTCGCGTACTCGCTCGGTACAATGCATGGCCAAGCTATATTGATATATCAGATACTATAATCCGCTGTTCCTTCCACGCCTTTAAGGCTATCCAGCTCCTCGTCTATGCCCTCCCTCTGATTTTTTAGGAAATCCTCATAGATACGCTCAGACAATGCTCTCAGGCGAGCAATCTCATCGTCCAACGAAAGCGTTGATGAAGCGGGAAGAGCGAATGAACCAAGTTGCGAAGCAAGGTAGTTGCCATCGTCGTACGCTTGCATAGTGATACCCGGGATGTCTTGCAGCTGTTGAGCGTACCGAATGGGAAGAAGGGCTCTATAAAGGGAGAAGATGTCTGTCAAAGACTGGATGATGATTGGGCTTGTAGAATCAAAAGTAAAGGAAGGTGAGGCAAAACTGCGATCCACCGTTAATATCCAAAAAAAATCACTTTTTTCGCGCCTGAAGCCTGTTCTTACCTAGAAGATTGTAACTCCTCCACCTCCTTGAGCAGACCTCTTCCAATATCCAACAACTTTTCGCATGCAGTGGATACAAAGTATTTCTCCTCAATAACCCTTTTCTCTTCACGAAGCTCAGTCCTCCTTTTTTGGGGGGGTGCCGTCATCTGTGGAGAGGTGGACGTGGGATCATCGTCCCGGCTCCGTCCATCACCATTACCACCGCCGCCACCTTCCACTTTATCGCCCAGAACACCAGCTGTATGGTGAACACTGCTTTCTCCACCACCTAAATCCTCTACCGGAATATCTGTATCCCAAAAATCTCTCTCCGCTTCCTTATTCGTCTTCTTCCCCACCTTCTTCCCCAACTTCTTGGCTTCCTTAGGGGGTTTTTTAATAGGTGGTATATCGTTATTGGAAGGAGTTTCCGCTGACAGTGCCCGTGTTGGGTTCGACAGACTCGAAGTCGACGCTGACGTGAATGTAGAAGTGGACGCTGAGAGGGAGTTTTCGTTATCAAACGGTTGATCCCAGGGATCGTATTCCTCTGTTTTGCTCTTTTTGGCCACTTTCTTGCCCAAACGTTTTGCTTCTCGAAGAGGTTTAGTAGGTGCCGATGTTGGTGCAGGTGCTGATACAGGTTTAGGTTCTGGCTGTGGCTCAGACTCTCGTTGAGGTTCGTGTTGAGGTTCGTGTTGAGATACAGGTTGAGGTTGAGGTTCAGGTGCGTGTTCAGTCCTAGCTTCGAGCTCTACCGAGGGATCAAGCTGGGGAAGAGAAGGGCTAGACTCAGGCAGCGACGAACTCGTACTGGCGGCGACGTCTAGGTCCCATCCATCGGCTTCGTCTTCTTCTTGTGGGGCTTGATCAGCCGAGGACGCGGGTGGGATAGACTCCTCATCGAATCCCCACCCGTCTTCGGCTTCTTCCGCATCTTCCCGGTTTACTTGCTTCACCCCCGCCTGCTCAATTTGATTTTCACTGGTCTCTCCGAATCCCCAGCCGTCGCCCTGCGCCTCTCCCGCTTCACCTTGCTCTTTGCTTTGCTCCTTCACGGGCTGATCCTCATCATCACTACTGACCTCCACCTCAACTACCACACTGACCTCTCTCTCTCTCTTCTTCTCCGTCCCTTCCCATCTTCCCCACTCGTTTAACACAAGCACCCTCACAAGGTCGGCCGTATCATATCGTCTCTTATTCGCATACTCCTTCCCTGCCTGTTTCTCCCAGAACGTCTTCAACGGCCGACTGTGATGGAGCTGATCATTAGCTGACGAGACGGGAAGAACAGTATCCTCGATAGCGACGGATGAAACAATTAGATTGAGCCATCCGGGGATAGACGAAGGGGAAGATGGAATGGAGGGGATGATGAGGTGATCAAGGAGGGATTCGAGGGTTTTGACCGTGATCTCGCGGATGAAGGGTTCGCGCTCTGGAGTGTTGGCTTCTTCGGGGTACAGGGTACGAGAGGTAAAGTCCAAAACTTGCTTTAAGCCAGTCAAAACCTCTTGGTCCTCCATGTCTCCGCTGACTTGGTCTGATTTAAGAGAGAAAATTCCGGAAGATGAAGAGATGCTTATTCGGCGTTGAGAGGATACGACGGGTAGGATAATTGTTGTTAATAATTGCGTTTGAAGCGCTTGGAGAAGATTTGGTAACAGCGAGAGGGACGATAGGGCTTTGTAGAGCGATGAAAGAGGATATGGTGAAGCAGTTGTGGTCTGAAGGTAATCCGGGCGCGATGCTTGATTGACCAGGTCGGTTAGTTGCTAAGAGACATACTGAGCTTCATAGCAGACTCACCATTGGGGCTGCTCAACCTGATTTCCTGCCTGACATCCAATTTCATCCCATCCTTTTGCACCACCACAGCCCGCTTGAACCCATCTACCAACTGATCCCTCAGTAATGTCCTCAAAACACTCTCCTTCTCTTCCAACGCCTTGCAAATAGCGGTAGCTTCCAGCCCATCCACTGCTATTTCATTTGCTTCTGCCCCAGTCTCTTTCTTTGCCAAAGGAGCAGAGTCCACTACCCAGTCCTCCACGCCTTGTCCCGCCCACACAACTTCCTCCAACTTTTTCACCTTTTCCACCTTGGCTTTCAAAGCTTTCAGGGCTGCTATATGTCCTTGCGAAGTATCGCGAGCGGATATGGAGTTGAAATGCTTGTTCAAGAGGGAAAGTAAGGGCGGCATGAATGATGTCGCTGGGTCCGAGACATCGACTTGACTCTCCAGCGCTTTGAGTTTGATTTTGAGTTCCGCAAAGTCTGAACAGAGGTTGGAGGAGATTTGGATATGGCTTGATATGGACGGAAGATTGTTCATCAGGATTTCATGGGTTTTCGTCTACCATCACCGTCAGAGTAGATTAGTTCCTGTTGACCTTGATTTGGACAAGACAGTGAGGGACGTACTTTGTTCTCTTCAATTGCATTTTCGAGGTTTTCCTTCACTTTTTTGATCTCATCAACATTCCATCTGGACACTTTCCTTTTGCGCTCATTATTACGTTTGTCGCTACTATCTAAAGGCGGCCGAAGAAGGGGTTCGAGCAGATCTAGCACTTTTGATTGCGCCTGTTCGCACTGTGCCTCCACGGAAGGTTGGTTGCCTTGAACACTGACTTCTGCCTCTGCCTCAGAGGAAATATGTTCCCCTCCTGACCGGTGGAGATGTGATGGGACTGGGAACATGGTTATGTCCTGTCTGGATCTTAGCTGGCACAGAATGTGTTACGTGTTGTGGATCTCAGATGTTGTGCTGCAGTTGTGTCTGTCGTTGTGGGCATTTGACGGCTCCGTCATTCGTGCCGGCTGCTGATGTTGTACCAGTACACGAAACCTTTGCGTCATGATTTTTGCATTTCTTCGGGGATCTCAACTCGACGAATGAACCATGCAGAAACGAAGCACATAAACAATACTTTCATTTAGTACTCTCCCACAACAACTCCCTCGTATCTCTCAAGGAGCAGATTAGTGCTGGTTTGGTGCAATATCTGCTCCGTATGTTTGGGAACTATCAACTATCCTGCAGACAATTTTTCGGTAAATACAACTACTTCGAATTCGTTCAACTTTAAGCTGATAAAGTTCGTACGCTGACCCTTGCTCTTTACCCCTTATGGAATTTAGCGATGCCCATCCAGCCATTCCGGCGGAGCTATGCGACAGGGACGGATCGGTCATACATAAGTGGGCGGTGCAGGTATCGTTTCTGCGAAGAAAGTTATTCCTGCTTCGTTTTTCGAAAGTCGACTTTACAGGCCAATGACCTTCCTGCGCTGTGAGCTTACGTGTAGATCAACTGGCTCATGTTGGGACGATGGGAACTATGCGCCGCTCTGCGCACCTTCACTGCATGCCCTTGCGCAAGATAAATATGTTGCTTGGGAGACACCCATTGGCCCATCTCGTTTTTTCCCCGTCAAAAATGTTCATATCTTTGGAAGTGATCAAGAACAGTTTCTTGCATCTACACTCACGTCCTCGACTTGACACGAACAACGGTCTATAAGTTGATCCACGAGGTAGGTCCGTTCTGCCGCGACAACGTAAATCCTGTTGTTGTAGTCGAGTACGTGTGATGCGGTGGAGGCTCAGGGAAAGCGAGGACGGATTGGGTTGGTTGGTTCGTTGGACGGCTTTATACCTCTTTGCGCGACCTTTTTCTTCTCTTTCTTTACGTATCATAGATAACCTAGGAATCAACAAATCCCCGTGAGTACTCTATTGTATACTGTCATGAGGACATCGTATTACAGAGTCTAAAAAGTTGCGATTGTAGATATTTCCTCTGCAAGCATTTGTTCTTGTTGT
Organism: Cryptococcus deneoformans B-3501A; assembly: GCF_000149385.1. Classification (NCBI taxonomy): domain Eukaryota; kingdom Fungi; phylum Basidiomycota; class Tremellomycetes; order Tremellales; family Cryptococcaceae; genus Cryptococcus; species Cryptococcus deneoformans. Next base: position 969,202 of record NC_009185.1, read on the forward strand.
ACGAGGAATCTGTTGAAGGCCCTATGGACTGGTTACTCTTTGTCTTCACGGCAATTCGACTTCGCAAGGCCCCATTTTGGGACTTCAATCAGATTACAGCGCTTTCGATCGGCATCGAGACAGGGTTGGACTCTTTTCTCGAGGAAGTTAATGTTGACGAAGAAGACCTGTTGGCAACAACAGCGACGACACTAGCGACCTTGCTTTCCCCGGCCATTTCAGCGGCACAGGCGTACCCGAATTTTGCGTTGACGATCAACTGAGTTCATTGCAAGAACAGGAACTGTCAGCCAATGCTGAGAAAGCTGTCTCGACATCGATGGAAATATCCGCAATGTACCAAGAACTTTCGATAGCAGCTGCTCAACAAGCAAAATGCCAGGAGCTGATGGTTGCAGAATATTGAAAGAAGCAAGCTGAAGGTGTTGCATAAATGTGTTTGGGGGAGAGGGGAGGTTCGGGGATTGTGGAATGGGATAACTATGATGTCAGATGAAGTAACCGACGATGTGCTTATAGTTTTGCGAGGAGAGGAAGATGAGGGAGAAGCACCGAAGGCTACCAAGGGGGAGATATTGGGGAAGTGCTTGGAAATTAGGAAGTTTTGAATGATATGACGGTCATAGCCAAGGACCCAAATAGGCTTAGTGGGCTACAAAGGCACTTGGTGGAGTACTACACGGAGCCGCGATCCGTGCACTGAGGCTCCAGGCAATTCAAGACGGTTTGGAAAGCAAGGACGGCAGTGCTGATGAGATGAGAAATACTTTGGAGGAGGAGGAATAGTAGATGAAAGCGGACTATTGCGAGGGATCATTCTGGACAGGGTGCTAATAAGGGGGAAGAAGAGGGTGTACGATAGGGCGCCTGTGTACAGTAAGTTTCTCAATCCGTCTTAAAGCCTTGCTGACCAAGGAGTGTATTGATTTTCTCATACCGACGCTCTTCTCTTTTTCATCTATCCATATGTTTCACCTATACATACCCCAACCCGATTACCATCATGGCTCCTCTCCCAACCATCCCATACAACACCAGGTCGGCCGGTCAGTCCTCCAACGAGGAAGGACCAATTCAATCCCCCGACTCATTACCAACTCCCCCCCAACCCCCCAGTTCAAGAATCAGCAACCTCTGTTCCCCCCTCCACATCCGATCTCGTCCAGCTCAGGATGCTGGAGATCCTTGAAAGGTTCTCAACGAACACCACCTCTATCACTACCAACTCTAGGGCGCCCGAAACCAGGCACCTAGCCAAAGAACCTGACTCGTTTAGTGGGAATCCCACCGAGTTAGAAAACTTCCTAACCTCCTGTGTCCTTTATATGGACTGCTACCCAGGGACCTTCAACAGTGACAAGGCAAAAATCAACTTCATTATCAGCCATTGCCGGCATAAGGTAATGAAATCCCTCCGCCCGCTGATGAACCGTGCACAGCAACCGGAACTCCTCCAAAATTACGAGGAATTCCTTAAGTACCTCCGTCGCCATTGGGGAGACCCAGACGAGAAGTGGAACGCTAAAAGAGAAATACGGAACCGGCAAGAGCGACGTTACCTCTCTGGTTACAAGGATCCTGGTGGTTTGACCAACATCACCCTTCGATTCTTTAAACCCAACCTTCCTGCCCATGTCCAACCCATGGACGCGGGAATCATCAGTGCCTTTAAGTCTCGTTACCGAGCCAAGGTCATCCCGTTCGCTCTTGCAAATTACGAAGACGGTGTACCTCCACACCTTTGCTACAAAGTAGACATCAAGAGTGCTATGGAAATGGCCGATGATTCCTGGAATGAGATCACGGGCGAGACAGTAGAGAACTGTTGGAAGAAGGTGAGTGGGTGTATCAGAGGGCGGAAGAGGAAATCATTCGGTGTTTCCCATCACAGTCTGATACTGATTGCTACAACGGTGATAGGTCTTGCACGTCCTCAATTTGGGCCCCGCATCCCTGAGAAAGAACAGCCAGTATGGAGCGCCTACCACGGCACAGAGATCGAAGGCCACTGCGTCTTCGATCGCTACCATTATGTACGCGTCCTCCATCGTGAATGGGATAGCGAAAATTACGCCAAGAGACTTCCACTAACCGGTTTCAACTCGCCGCTCAGGTACATTTTGTTCTGTCTGTGGCTCCGAAAATCGACAATGTCGATATAGCCGTACATGATACGGTTTATCATTCCGGCATTTCCTTTTTTCGGAGTCTGGAGGATGTCGAACAGCAAGCCATCATAGACTTCTATGACGAGTAAGTCTACAGGTCCATGGCCTTCCTGTCTGCTTGTTTTCTCTCACTGACTTGGATGGATACCAGCCATGCTCGAGACGACCGGGGAGAAGGGGATGGGAGGATTAGCAGCATGTGGCAGAATTTGTGGAAGTGGAGGTCGCAGCAGAGGAGGGGGGAATGATGGTGGCGGATGAAATATGTAATAATATAACCAATGTAGCTATGGAGAATGCTTGCTACGAAGATGGCTTTGCTCGACATTCAAAAGTTCTCCTAGCCTGCAGTGCAGCATTGAAAAGCCAGCAGATGGTTGTTGAAATAGTGACAAGGCTATGGTAATCCAAACCAAGGTCCTGCAGCAATCCCAGTCAAGCCTAGTCACCAGTTGGGAAAGATAAGAACCCCAGGCTAAAGTGGGATTGATGGCACATTATTTATGTATGCATATAAAGGTGGACTAAAAGCTTGGATCGGAATTGATGGCAGCTTATGTATGCATTTGAAGGTGGAATAAGTCCTTGGGGACGTTTATGAAAACTGGTTGACCAGGCTTGGAGCTGAGTTTGGGAGCGTCGAGAGCACTTTAGAAGGTCAATTCAAAGGTGCATTCCCAGGTCCCCAAAGGTAGCCTAAGGCCCGATAAATGTTGCTGAAATTTTTCAGGCATTGGAAAACAGAACCTTCTTTTTCGTCATCCTCCAGAGGGGGAGAATCGAGATCCGGAACCCCCCAAATTGTTGCACGGCCATATTCCTCCGGATCTGAGGAAGCCAACTGTATTTAATTAAAACGTTGAACCAAACAAAACTATGTAAAACAAAAAGCAAAAAGAAGCCTCCGGCGGGGCTCGAACCCGCAACCGCACGATTGAGATGATGGCCCGTAACCGGTTCAAGCAGACTCTAAGAGTCGTGCGCGCTACCGATTGCGCCACGGGGGCTTTTATATTTTGCTTGACTCTAGCACTTTGATGGATGTGTTTAGCTTATCTTTAAGTAAGTGGAGTTCCTTTCTCAACTCCTTGTTACGTACGCGCATTTCCGTCCTCTACATATAGTTCGTTAGGTTGTTTCCCGAACCACCATACTAAACGCACCGTTTGTTTTTTTGGTCTACAATTGACTCGTCTATAGAGGAGCTAAATAGACATCCGGAGCCTCCAATAACAGCGCACTACTCCTCCTGCACTTTCAAGTAGATCTCCGCGATACACAAGCAATTACCTCCCACCTCCACCTACAGCCACAATGCTGTCCGCCCAGCCACCGATAGACCCATCCCCACCTCCATCTTCCTCCTCCTCTCGCAGGGTAGCATACTATTACGATCAGGATGTGGGAAACTACAACTACTATCTGGGTCATCCCATGAAGCCCCACCGAATAAGGATGGCGCACAATTTGATTGTCAACTACGGGATGTGTGATGAGGAAGGGCAGGAGCATGGCCCCGCAGAAGTATGGGGCGAAGGAAAGAGGGCAGTGAATGATGAGATTGCCCAAAATTGGGGGGGAGGCGAGATGGGCGATGCAGAAGTGAAGTGGGAAAAGGCGGCGCTTAGGGGATCAAGGAGTAAGACGATGCAGGTTTTTGTAAGTGTTGCTCGCCTTCTTTGGAGAAGTATGACCAACCAAATTTTTGTAGAAACCTCGAAGGGCTACCAAAGAAGAAATGACTCGGTTTCATACAGATGAATATATAGACCTGCTAGAGGCAGTTACCCCGGAGACTGCGGATGCTTTAACAGGGGGCGGAACGAGGTGTAAGTCTCTCCTGCAGCATTTTCCCGTACATTTCAGACCATTGACATGCCATCTAGGCCTTATTGGTGAGGACTGTCCCGCATTCGACGGTTTATTCGAGTTCTGCACCATCTCTGCAGGTGGATCGTTAGGTACGATTTTGCCCCTTCTGTACTAGATTTGAGCACTTATCCGATTGCAATAGGTGCTGCTGAACGTCTGAACGCCGGTGCTGCCGACATTGTCATCAATTGGGCTGGTGGTCTGCATCACGCCAAGAAGACTGAAGCAAGTGGTTTCTGCTACGTGAATGACATGTATGTTCCTGCCCTTTTCTTAAGGTTTCTTAGCTTACATGTTTGCAGTGTGTTGGGTATTCTTGAGCTTCTCAGAATACATCCCCGAGTTCTCTACATTGATGTTGACGTACATCACGGAGACGGTGTAGAGGAAGCGTTCTACGTAACGGACAGGGTCATGACTTGTAGTTTCCACCGATTTGGAGAATTCTTTCCTGGTACAGGTGATGTCAGAGTGAGTTCTTTGTTAGGTGTATAAAGATCTTTTGCTGATAAAATCGACAGGATGTTGGTATGAAGAAAGGAAAAGGCTACGCCGTGAACGTCCCACTCCGAGACGGTATCACCGATGACAGTTTCCAATCAATATTCAAGCCTGTGAGTATCCCATCGCGACTCTTTCTAACAGAAGCTGATGTTAAATCAGGTGATTGACCGTATCATGTCACACTTCCGACCCAGCGCTGTCGTCCTTCAAATGGGTGCCGATTCTATATCAGGCGACAAACTCGGTGGCTTCAACCTAACTTTGGAAGGTAGGTTTTCTTTTGCATGTGCTGCCCGAGAAATAAGAATAAATAGCTCATGTTCTCCTTCTGAAATAGGTCATGCGGAGTGTGCCAGATTTATCAAGAGTTTCAATGTACCTGTTATGATGGTTGGTGGGGGTGGATATACTGTGTAAGTCCAGCTGATACTCTGTGCAGAGTTACGATAGCTGATGAATGATATAGTAAAAACGTTGCAAGGGCTTGGACTAAGGAGACTGCCATTATGTGCGGTGTGGACCTTGCTGAGGACTTGCCTTACAATCAATTGTGCGTCTTACATTCATCTCTTGTGATGAGGAAAATGTTAACAGATAAAATAGCTTGGAATATTACGGACCTCGATACAAGCTTGAAGTTTTGCCCACCAATGCCGTAGACCATAATCCCCCCGAATACCTGGAGCGTATCAAGTAAGCTTCCGGTTCCTTCTGGTATGAGCAGCAGCTAACATTTTGTGAATCAGGAATCAAGTGTTTGAGAACCTCCGAAGTCTTCCATTTGCTCCTTCTGCTCAAATGCGTTCTGTCCCAAGTAAGACTATTGGCCAGGTTTTGGGTATAACGGATGGCGGTGACGAGGAACCCGAAGATGAGATTGATCAGCGTATAAAGAGTGAGCCAACCATCCCGCCCGAAACCACATCTTCATCAGAAAACTCATGAAGATCTCCGTTTTTATAGAACTGTTGAAACGGCGCCGAGCCAATGTCCTAGATGTCGACGCCTCTTCATCTTCCGAATCCGAAACCGACACCCCAGCCTTCTCCCGTCCCGGACGAGCCAGACGTCAAGGTGGCAATTTTTCCGGCCGTGGTCGCTCATCCCGTCTCGCCCAACTGCAACGTAACCGCGAAAGAAGGGAAGCAGCGCAGGAAGCGTCCAATGAAGTGGAAGATGATCCTTGTGGGGTGTTGGGGAAGAAGAAGAGGAGTTTCTTCAAGGTGGTTCCCAAGTTGAATGGTGTGGGAGTTGAGCCGATAGACGCGACGGGTTTCGGAATCGGTGTGGTGACCAATGGACTCAATGGTGTAGGAGGATTGAAGGATCGGTTGGGGATACCGGTGGTAGAGCAGTGGAAAGGGGACGGGATCGTGTCGAGGGGTGGTACGCCAGCGAGTATAGCGTGAAAAGGCATGTGCCTCATATCAAAATGAGGGATGTTGCAATCTTTTTTTGGTTTCAGTTTTGCGTTCATACTTCATGGTCAGTATGCATTATTAGTCTTGTTGGTTTCATTATTCGGAACATGATGTCGTGAGAGTGGCTTTCTTCTTACAAGCTCCCGATGTTTCTCCTTTCTCTCTCGTTTCAACATACGAAGTCTCTTTTCTCGACCAATGGTCTCTCTTCATTTTTTGCCTGATCATATCGATCTGCATCTGGTGAAACCGCACCCAGCCGTAAGGCCTGCTCGTTTTGGAACAATAGGAGGAGTCGATGATGTCAAAGGCAGTTCTGAAGCAGCCTCGTAATTTGCCTCATAGTAATTGTATTCGAAAAGATAGTTGTGAGTGGGTCCTCCAAGGAATTATATTCAGAAAATTCCCTGTCGATAGGGTTCGAGAAGCTGCTGGGAGGAAGAAGTCGGTAAGTAGTAGAAATTTTGAGGGATTAGGGCTCGTATTCACGGATAGAGAAACCGTGAATAGGAGTACTTTTTATTTATTTCCGAGGAACAATGATTTGATTGATGTGAAGGAGACTTACCTGGCTGGCATAATCATGAAGAAGATTGAAACGCGCTGCCTCGGCCCATTTAAGTGAGTGGTGTTATCTTGAATTTTGGCTCTTCTCAAATATCCAAGCTTGACCGGCCATGTGGTAGCGGGCCAGAGAAGTTTCCAATTAGCACTTCAGAGACCTCCGACCAGGGTCATTGTAGGTTTTACTAGCAATGATGGTCGCATCCTGCTAAACCGACCAAGAAGTTATTGGCCAAATCCGACGTCGCAAATTTGTCAATGGTATTTGATGCAATCATTTCCTCCCATAGCGAAACGACAAGGGTGTCCCCAAAGATCTCGTATGTGGGCTTGCACCAATCGCACTTGAGCATGGGGGAAGGCCATACGGGGATTTTGCCAGGATCTCCTCCTCCTACTAATACCGCCGTTTCCAGGCTCATCTTGGTTGAGAAGTGACAGGCAATCATTGCTCCTCATTTTCTTTAACAGTTTCTTATCACACGCAGCTTTCCCTTCGCCATTTTTAAAAACTTCACAAACAAAGCCATTTCTCACGACATGCTGGATTCCTCAGCAGATGTCATGTCGTTCGATCTGCGGATCGACGTCGACAGATCTCCATGAAGTTTCTTTACGTAACGATGTTCCCACCACTTTGTTTCTTAATTGGCGGCAGCAACAGCATCGCCGTGCTGCACAGCCGCGCCATTCACATACTTTTCCATAATCTATCCCACTGCTCAGCTTTACCTTTTCTCTTCACCTAAGCCGCAAGTATCCCCAGTACCCAGCCTTTAACCATGTAAGCATACTGCTCCTAGTCCCAGAACTGCGAGTCCAACGTCCACTCCGCCGTGCGCTGATATCAAGACTTAGGTCTTCTGAACCTTACGACCCCTACATCCCCTCTGGTTCCCAACCCCCAGCTGGCCCTTCTTCTAGCGGCAACAATGCTCAAAGTACGAAGGTGGGTCATTAACGTCGTGTTCTCTGGCCTTGGGCGCTCAGAACACCTGTTCTAGGTGAACGAATGGGAGTATGAGAACGCCGAAAGGTTAATTAGCTGATCACGTCGACGTGTAGATCCAAGCAATCCAATCGCAAATTGACGAGACAATCGACACTATGCATGACAATATTACAAAAGTCGCTGAACGAGGAGAAAGGTTAGATGCTTTGCAGGATAAGACTGGTGAGTTGGACACTTTTGGAATTGCTGTTAGTCGGAAGTCGAGGGTTTGATGGCTCGTGAGACAGCAAAAGGCAGGAAGTGCCATGCTAGAAAGGCTGCAGAGATGGTACAGTAGGGACGTTGAGGTTGTCTTACCTCACAGTGTCTGCGTTCCCAGAACCATTGCCAAAGGAAAAGCACTGCTTGAAGTTGAAGACTTTTGCTCTAGTGAACCTCGTTAATCTGCTACGATCGGTCTTTTTGCCTAAATTGAACACACTTATTGCAACCCCCCTCCCCCCCCCCCTCCCAATATGTTTATCATATAGCGTCCACAGGCCTTTGAGTCAACTCCAAGCGTCTCCTCCTAACCTCGCGCTCGCATTTATCCTATCCTTGTTCTGAAATGCGATTGCTAACTTCCCCTGTCTTTAGACACCTTAGCCGTCTCTGCCCAAGGTTTCCGCCGCGGTGCCAGCCGTGTACGCAAGCAAATGTGGTTGAAGGACATGAAGATGCGAATAATTATCGCTGTCGGTGTCTGCGTCCTTATCGTCATCATCGTCGTGCCTATCGTCAAGGCGTAAGCGTACCCCACGATATTCTTATTAACATTCCATGACGCTGACAATCTCATTGCGTGCCCACAGCGTTCAGAAGTAAACAATCTGCCTTCATCCCCAAATTTTTGGCCTTTGTTGAAATATTCGAAATATCGCTACCCACAACTATGTGTATACCCTTCCGCCCTGGTATTTTAGGGTCCCCAGTTCCGTTTTTTCGTGTATATCCTAGCTTCATTTACGGGGAAAACTGCGAAGAATGGTATTTAGTGGACGCTCAAGGAATTTCTTACTTTCGCTCTCAATCTTCGATACTGGATCGGGATACGGAAATGAATGCTTTTACGACTTTATAGGGCATCTGCTGGTAAGAAGCAGACTGATTGTAACTGCGACTGATTAGATAAGGATCTTTGGTTCTGAATTTTGCGGTAATGTCTTGATGCCCCGTGGCTGATCGCAAAGAAACCATCATCTGTGACAACAGATATTTGCGCAATAATGTATAAAAAGCTTAAGTCCTACCCAAAAACAGACTGAAATACGCACTGCCTTCGTGGACAAGCAAGAGATACGGAGATAGTATATACAAAAAGACAAGTCAGGATAGACGGTCGATAAAATCCAGCCAACATGACATGTTGCTGACATCACTCATTAGGACCAACGAGATATTACATATCCAACTCTTCCTATATATCGCTGCCATCTAAAAAACAGGTCAATGTAAGGAAATGGACTAGCAGATTCTAAAAGAGAAGGGCGTCAGCGGCGTCTTGTACTGGATGAAGAGCACGAAGACGGAGCAGACCTTGGGGGGAATAAGTGGATGATTATCCACATTTATCAGAGCTGGGTCAGCCGGTGAGTGGGTACATGCCTGTCCTCTTGAAAATGAAGTCAGACAGGCATACTATAACATGGGGTATGTTTTCTTGTCATCAGACTCATGCCTCGCCGGCATACTCACTCCAGCACCAGTCTTTTCAAGACAGCAATCATTTAACCAATGGCAATTCACTCAGTTTACTGACATTTTTTATGATGACATGATCTAGGTATTCACTGCATCTTGGGAAACAGTTGTAGGAGTGATAAATGCGAAGAGGGTGACGAAAAGGAAAAGATGTGAGCGGGAGGCGAGACACAAGATAGGGGTGGGAAAACTTGACAAGAGGAAGATACAGGAAAGGATTCTTTGTTGGTAAGTTATATCATATTGGGAGTAATGACCCAAGTAGCAGTAGAAGAAAAGTTGATTATATGTTTTGTGGTCAGAAGTGGAAAGGGATGGGAGAATGCTCAAATCATCATGGAGGATGCATCTCAAGATCCCAATTAGGAGCTGTATTATTTCAATCTTGTACGAATAGAAGAAACTTAAGAAGAAGTCAAGGAAACACTCTCAAAGAAGCTATTCTAGTTTTGCTGCGATCTCACTACGAGGGGTGCTTCGCGCAAAGCTGACTAGATGTCAGTCTATCGCTTAGAGCAGAAGAGCGCCACCGATGACAGCGGAGACGCCGATGGCAACAGAGCCGAAGGCAGCGGCGTTGCCAAAGACGGAGGCGGCACCGGAAGAGGCACTAGAAGTTTCAGCGGTGGAGGCAGATGAGGTGCTTGCTGCAGCATCAGAGCTGGAAGACTGAGACGAAGCTGTGGAGGCGGCAGCGGCGCTGGAGGAAGAGCTTGTGGTGTTGCACGCGTCTTCTGAAAGGTCATACCACACGGGGACGTCGGTAGAACAGTCAGACCTACGGTGGATGTCAGCGGCTAGCTAAATTGAAGGGCAGGAAATAAGATTGTTGGCGTACTGGTAAAGGCAGTTCTTAACGTAGGTAATGAAATCGTCGGAACAGAGACAAGAGGTCTCATTGCTAGTGAATGGCGTGAGTGACCAACTCGCATGAGATGAGGAAATGAGAAGACTAACTAAGAAGAAGCGGAAGGGCAATAGGTAGGCTGCTGCTCGCTCATACAAGTGAGCATACAGGTGGTATAGCTAGGCTGCCGTGTCAGTCCACTGAACTTGGAGAAGGAAATTGACGAAGGAACAATGATTACTCACGCGTTAACCATGACGGCAGGGACAAGAGCAACTGCAGCAACGAAGAACTTCATGTTGATGGCTTCCGTGATTGGGACTGTCTGAAAATGAGCCGAGTGATGGACTTTGAAAGAAATTTGTTGTTGAGGGAACGTTTATCTTGCAGTCTTTGACTTTATACCATTGCTTCCACAAGCCCTTATCTGAGGACATCCAGTCAGGAAAACCAGTCAGAAAAAAGACGCATACAAGACGCTGAATCGGCCGAATATCCAGATCAGTCACATATGGAAGAAAGTCCTTACACTTGAATAAAGAACAGACAGTACACCTTTTCCTTCGACAAAATGCTCCCAAAATATGTGGTGAAATTTACTGCGCTTTCGTTCAACACTCCGAGGCACACCGAAAGGTTTGTAACGGCATTATCAAACATCGTAAGTACCGTCAAGAAATTCACCGCCCGGCCGGTTTCGCGTTAGTCTGTAACTAAATTGGAACCTTTCCTGATTCGAGTGAAAGTCTTGGCTCCGACACGCCAATTAAATTTCACGAGGCGGAACATATGGGCCATGGGGGGCGATGGGCAAAAGGCAGAGAAGAGGAAGAGGAGCAGAGAGCAAAAGGAACACGAGGTCGTCAATTATCTGTAGGTGCCAAGGGTAGTGACTAAGGTTATTATGTTCAGTAAAATGGCAGGTCAGTTAGGATCGACTCTGGATGCTCGGATATGGCCCCCATTTGAAAAGCTAATCAAGGATCGAGGACAAATAGAAAACGTAATTAAATACCCTGCACTTCCCGAACAAAATTCCGCTTTTTGCTCTTATTCTTCGACTTATCAGATTACAGCATCTGCCAAGCTCTTCCACCGTCCACAAAGCTTTCATGTACGTATGGCAGGCAGATCAGAAGACGGGATAGACTAGAAAGACTGCCGGCAACTGCGCACGGCTGCAGGCACTCGTCGGCGGCAAAATGCGTAACGAGCAGCAACGGATTTTTAGTAAATCGTGCCTGGCCCCTGACATTATCAGATAACTACTATCGGGTAATAAAATATGTACGAACGACTATTACTGCCGGGTGGCATGAGACCACAGTCCATACTGCAGTTCGACCAAAGTTCGTCCACAGGTCGCGTGCCCGTTTAGTGTGTTGTCTTGAGTAAATGCCTTCTGGACGGAGTAGCCAAAGGTGAGAGGCACGTGTTGGTATTGTTCCTCATCAACAGCTACCCAGAAAAACCGCTATGGCTTATTCTCGATGCATGAACAAGCAGGTGGGTGACTCGAGCTTAGCCCCGTCCTTCCTTCTTCCCTCTCGTTGCTCCACGTATAATATTATAACAGGTGCAGAATGAAAGCCGGTCAGCGTAAACGCGAAAACAATTGCCGGTAACCGGGAACCTCACATTTACATTCAACATTTCAGCTTTTACGGCCGCAATCGGCCGACTGTCGGTAACCTGTCTTCTTTTCTTTACTTCTCTTCGCCCGCATGTAACTTCCATTCCGACAACTTCAAAAAGTCGCCGCACATCATCTAAAAGACTAATACTTGGTGCCTATCTGATAACTGGAATATTACTCCTAAATCGGCCGTTATCTGCCGAGCGCAGCAGTGTTCGATACCTTAGTAGTTGATCTTCGCAAGGATTTGTGAGACAGAATCAGGTTTGCGCCATTTTCTTTTGGATACGAAATCTCATGGAAATAGTACGTGAACAGGCTACATTATAAACTGATGAAAAGACCTTCTCAAAGAAAAAAACTGCTTTTAAGCGCTCATTTGTCCTTCATCTGGCTGTTTTCACTCTTGCTTGTCTTTCCTCTAGCTATACTTCAATCGATCAAAGCAGTTTTTCGTGTAGTCACAATGCTGAGCCTCACTCATATCCTTCCTTTGGCATTAGCTGCTGCTTCTGGAGCCTCGGCTTCCCCCACCACTATCCAAAAAAGAGACATCAGCTACCCGGGTGTTCTTGGATTTTTGGTGAGAAACAGATCGAACGATCAGGTTCTGGAAAAATGTTAACTGACGTCGGCGGAAGGAACCTACACCACGAGGATGGGATTACTCCACAATGGGTACCTCCCCGTGTGGTGGCTTCACCACCGTCAACCAAACTTACTACGGCCTTAGTAAGTAATCTGGTTGGTCCAAGCAGTTCTTAAGTACCGATACATGTCTCATAGGTACTGGTATGGAGTTCCAGGTCTCCAACGATGTCAGCAACGTCGTTATTTCCTACTCCACATCATCTGATATGTCCAATGCGGTCACTTTGGCCACTATTGAATCGGCGACCGCTGGTACTATGTGTTTGGATGGCGAAAATCTTTTCGGTTTGTCGGCCTTGTTATTCCTTGTGATTATTTCCAACTTACGCATTGCAGAGGATGAGGGCTTTAATTTCGGCGACGACATCACATTGCAAGTTTTCTATCACGACGAAGTTACCGGTAAGTGCTGCTTGATGACTAGCTTAGGGAATAGTATCTCTAAAATGATTGTTTCCTGCAGAACAAGATGGTTACCAATGTGCCGATATCTCTTTCACTTCCGATCATGTCATGAGCGTTACCTGCTCCAACACCTCTACCAGTATGTTTGATCCTAAAACTGTCAGTTGCCAGAACTGACTGTCATCTTAGTCATCACCAAAAACGGTGGCTCTTCTACTTCTTCTGATTCTACCACCACCGTCACCGTCACCGCCAAGTCTGGTAAAGTCACTCCCGTAAGCCTTGCTTTTCCTCCGGCCAAGCCGATCCAAATTCATGCCTTGCTAATACAGGTTCTCAATAGCTCCAAGCTGGTTGGATTGGAGCCTGTGTTACTATTGCCGTTTTCGGCTTTGCTCTCCTTGCTCTCTGGTACTTTGGTGCGATCTTTTTCTCCCGTAATGCCCTCCGACGATCCGAAATTCAACTTGGTAGCCACCGAATGGCTGAACACTCTTTGGACGACATTTCCGTACGCTACCTGCCAGAAAACGTCCCCAAGCAAATTGCTGACAGCTAGCTAGCTGCACCGGCGAACGACTGTTGACCACAAAACCCCTCTTTAACTTATAAGCAAAAGAAGGGAATCTTTATTGTTTAGGGAGTATGTTGGAGTGACGAGAAAGCACATGTTCGCATAATAGTATAATATTTTTTCATCCTATCATTTCTTAATACACATTATTGGATGCAGGTTAGTGTTGGCATACCCGAACGCACTATCTCCAATTAACACTCATTAGCCCGTTTAAATTTTGAGAATCATCACTCTACATAGAACATAATTATCCAACAATTTTCCTGCTATGCTACTATGTATGAATCGTACCTTACTGAACAACATGACCGAAATCTCTTGTTTTGTACACATGTTTCAACCGCTCCTCTCCCATACACGATTACGACAGCCAATCAACGTCCGTTACCGAACCGCTGTAACCATCTTGAGCCCCTTCCTCCTTCCCTTTGAGCGCCCGCGCTCGATGACGATGACCCATTTGCACCTGGACGATGAGACAAATTCGGGACTTGAGTCATAGGTTCTTCAGCAATATGCGTACGCGCCATCCCGACTTCTGCATCTGATGCTGGTGGTAGCCGGCCCTCCCTCGACCAATATGATGCGAACTCATTAGCATATGAGGGAGACACATTATACGAGTCTGACGGCACTCTAGGTCCAGACGGTCTATCCCGTCTACTCGGCGCATCTGGGCCTCGGCTGCGCTCAGATAAAACTTGATGTGGAATGAACGGGAACCTATCCCCGTTCGAGCTCATGCTGGACGATCTAGAAGATTCCTGAGACGGGGGTACGAGGTAATCCAAATGGGTAGGCAAGGTAGTACCACCATAGGCAAAGCGATTATGTAAGCTAGGACTTGAGCTGATATTGAAATATGATGGAGCGGCGGATGTCGGGTTGGGAGTGAGCCTAGCAGATGACGAAGACGTGAAAGTGGGAGGTGAGGTAGACGTCGACGCGATAGGGAAGGGAGCGCCTTCACCAGGTTGGACGCTTTGATATTGGATCGATGCGGTGAGAATGTGCGGTGGTTGAGGTCGAGACATAGGGGTGGGAGAGATAGGGGATGGAGCGTCTTCCCAAACATCATTCAGATTCGACAATGACTGCCTATACACAAGATTGCTGTGTTGAGCAACGCTGTTTGAAATTGATGAATGATCGGGGGTGGGTGCAGCCCTGGGGATGGTCAGGGATGAGGTACTGGAAGCCGCACCGTCATGGCCCGAATCTTCAGAGGTGTCAACTTCCATTGAGGGGAGATAGTGGTTATTGAGATAATCGCGAAGGTCGACAACTCTTGAGCCGGAGAAGACGCAGAATGCAGCCCGTTGATGATCGTTGAAGAACTAACGTGGAAATGAGCTTGATAATGAAAGCATATCTTTAAAGGATACTCACATCTGGGGGTGGACGGCAGAATTCCTGGAGTTCAGGGACTTTGAAAGAGCTCACACCTGTAAGACTCAGGTGCTTAATGTGAGCAAGTTTGTTGAGAAGGTATGCAATCGCCTTAACGCTAAGCTGGTCGCAGTACGATAAATGCACCCGCTCCAACGAAGTATGCTTTCTGACAAGAGAATATATCGCTTCGTCCGTGATATTGGTGACCTGTTGAAAAAAGTTCAGCACTTCAGACACTGACTTTACTCATTGAGATATACCTTGACCAGACCAAACCTCTTCAGCTTTGGCATGTTCTCACCAATCTCAGCCACGCAAGCATCGGTCAACAAAGTGCAACAAGCCAAGTCAAGGTAGCGCAGTCTGGTACATGATCTCGCTAGGTTGATAACCCCATCATCGGTGATCCTGTATCTCGATCAGTTTGTCTATACTGTCACGCCCGCCAAGCTGAATGCTGAATACTCACAAGCTGACATGTCCCAAATGCAAGTTATGTAAATGCTTCCCCAGCTTTCCAATACTTTCCAAACTCTTATCTGTCAACGCGGGACATTTGTTCAACGTCAACTGTCTCAATTTTGGCGCATTGGTAATTAGGTTATCAACAGCTTTATCACCCAGATCCGTACACCCAGTCATATCAACCACTCTCAAATACTCGAAAGTGGTCGTCACCGGTCGCCACATCGTTACGCCTTCCGCAGGTTCGATTTTGATCCCCACGTCTTCTGACACTTTGGCAACTCCGTCGTCTTGCATTTCGCTCAAATCGAGCAAATTGGGTATACAATTTTCGTTGAGGGAGACGCAGCCATTCACGCGTATTTCGCGGAGATGAGAGGCGTGCAGGAAGACAGTGTGAAGGACAGAAGAGGATAAAGAAATGACATCTTGAAAGTCATATTCCAAAACAAGGGGGCACGCGCGGATAAGAGGGATGAGTGATTTTTGTGTTATTCGATGACATTTTTCAAACTTGATCTATTGCCAGAGTCAGCAATTTCCTGATAACAAGGGGAAAGTACGCACCCTGCGGAGCGCTCTGCTTTCCTTCGCCAGTGCCAAGACACCCTCATCCCCGACCAATCTACATTCAGACAGATTGATAGCTTGCAGCTTCTGGCAGGTTTCACCCACAATCACCAGGACGGCATCATCGGTGTTGATGACACCTGTCAAATCCAAGGATACCAGATTCGGCATACAGGCGATGACATTTCGCAAAGCCCCAGAAGTGAGCTTGTCGGCACCACTGATATTAAGCCTCTCCAATCTTGAACACACTAATAGAGACGTGAATAGCTCGTCAGTGAGAGTCGGACCTAGTTGGATGAGAGGCAGCCGTCTGATGGCGTTGGCGTAAGGTAGGGATCGGGTAGGAGAATGAATTACACGAACAATCGAGGCGAGTTGCGTGATTGTTGGAAGAGTGGGTTTGTACCATAATAATGAAAAGGCACAAAGACACCAAAAACGGGAGACCAAAAGGACAGACAGGAGATCCTTGTTTCCAGGTAGGTACCGGAATATCTGAATCAGGATTTCGGGCGGCAGTTGATTCGTCAGATCGTTCTTGATTTCACCCCTTTTGTTGACACTCTTGTATTTTCCGATTCTCTTCCATCCCTGTCCATCACGTAGCTCCAACCAGCTTTTCACCTCCTCGTCTATACCACCCCTTCCACGCTCATCCTGATCATCTTCATCGTCCGTGCTCGCCGCGGACGGTGTTCCGCTCGTATTTCTAAGCACTTGGGTTCTTTTGTGACGCGTGTATTTGGGGTCGTGGGTCACCTGAGGTGCAAGTCGGGGGGCCTTAGGTGGAGTGAGAGATCTTTCAAGAGAGAGTTGGTTGAAAGTATTAATGGGTGATGTTTCTCTTTCTCTGATCGATGTAGGGCGGTAGGACGAGGCCAGGGATGAGTTTGTCACATAGGGTATAGAAGAATCCGAGTTGCTCCTTGACGGTCGTACGGGCATGTTGAGGTCGTTGATAGAGGAAATGAATGGGAGACAATTGTCTATATATCGTACGGCGGCGAATGAGTGCGGACCGCCGGCGGAAAGATGAATAGGTAGTGATTGCAAGTCTAGATTGCAGGGTATTTCCCGCTCTCCAAGTCTTCTCTTTGTACTGCGTGGACCGTTAGGATATCAGGATGGACTGGCCATTGTAGATGGAAGAGACGGGTTAGAAGCAAAGTACGGATGAAGATGAGGACGAGGATGAGGATTTGAGACAAAGGAGAAGATTAATAAATTGCAAAGTTGCTATTCTATTAGCCGCGACCGGCGATGACTGCAACGGCCTCAAATAAACGACAACTCAACAATCTCTTTTAATTAGTTATCCAAACGTATCTTGTGATCATATGCATGCGTATCCTCAAGAATAGCTGTATCAGAGTCCATGGGCTTCGGTATCTTCCTTTTGTACATGTAAGCATATATGTTGAGGTTTATATCCAAATTATGATGGCCTTGAATGAGCAATCGCTCGACAGCCAAATGCCTCTATTCTTATAACGTGTAGACCGTACTCGACGAGGATGGACGACGACGACGACGACGTCGTTTCTATCACAAATTCCGCGTCACTTCTTTTCTCTCCTATCACGTACGGGTTTTTGCGCTTCTCGCTGTACAAAAGAAGGATCTGATGCCCATTAGGCGACATAGAGTATACAACCAGCTATCTGGCATGCATTGTTACTGTTTTTAATGGCATGTGCAGTGCGTCGCTCGTTTACTTATGTCGCAGCATTGGTCAAACGCAATGATGGTTCGTTTCGGTTTCTGTTGCTTTTCGACGAAGTGCGCTGATACCAACTGAAACAGCCGATAATAAAACATGCCTGCTGATTGATTATATGATCAAATCGCGCAACTATCCAAAATGTAGTCAACTGCAATAAGTTTTTGGCATGCGGCCTACTCGCTATTATAGTGACGGTTTTTCGCTCTTCCATTACGCGCGTATAGTCGGGTGGCTATACCGCACCCAATCAATCATCCATCAACAACGAATAACGTGAGATTGCCTAAGGAGAAAACACTGTAACATCGCTGCTATCCTCTGTTCTGCAAGTGATCGAAGTAAAATATGTGATGCGCAGGATAACCTTCAGATCTTCATTCACTCCCGACCTGTGCGAGTACTAATGATAACGGTACCTTGTTGGTAACAGCTTTGTTTACAAGATCTCATCTTCTTCGACAGAGGATCAAACAACGCCGGAGATACCAAAGCAACTCTCCGAGTCTCCGAAACAATACATCAAAACATGATAAAACAACACCATGCCACGAGGCTAGACTGTTGGCTTCTCCATTTAACTACCCCCACTTTCTTTAAGTAAGTAGAAACCCAAGGCCTCTAATACACGTGCAACGCCTTTGACATTTTTAGTTCCCCCGGATCCCTTGATATTACCAAATAAGCCAACAACACATTCAAACATCCAACCGACCGTCTGCTGGAAGCCCTACACGAGATGTTCCATATGGATATTCAATCTCAGCCAGAATACTTCTGCAAGGGTTGTGGCCACGTCTATGAAGACAGCCCAGACCATCCCGCGCATGGCGAAAAATGCACCAAATGCGACGTAAGTCACACTGCAGTTTAAGGTGGCGGGTGGAAATTACAACTAGCACTTACTAATGACCAGTTATCTTTCCAGAAGGTGCTGTTTGACAGGGTCAATTGGATCAAGCCTGGTGAAAGACCTATAGTAAGGAACACATATACCTTTTGCAACTTCAGAAGTTCATACTGTACGGAAGTGGGATCTTACTGGCAGGACGAAGAAGAAGGATTAGAAGACTTGTGTCGGATAATGATCGATAACAGCGAAGTACCAGAAAACACAGCACGGCTTTCGCACAATTGTCGTAATAAATAATACAACAGCATGAGAAATGGCAAGTCCATTAGAGTTACATGTAATCCCGTTATCAAAGAGTATTCTCTGCATTAAAATCGGTAAAAAATGAATGGAAGTGATGATCGAGAAAACGCCTCTATTTACCAGTGCGACCATAAGAGTCTTGAGCTCAACGTGAACTTCCACAGGACGTTGGCTGATCCTCCTCGATCTGGAAGTGTGGACCTTCTTATCAATTGTGTTAATGCGGCCATCTCATCCAATAAACAACCAAAATGCATGCAAATACAGACTCATCCTCTTTGTGTTGCGCCCGCTCATATCCCAGCCACCTTCTTATATGCCGCTGGGTTCAGTCGTTGATGTGCGGCTTTGATTACATACAGTGGGAAGGATGAAACAGCGACGATGACTGTCACCTTATATACAAATGTAGAAGAGAGGACGAATGCCAAGTCTGTTTTCCACATTAGCGCCTACACACTTATGCAAATTGCGGTACAAGAGGATGTTATAAAAAATGGAAGTTGTAACTTACCAAAGTACTCGGGCAATACAGCCATACTTCCAAAGTAGACCAAGGCTGTTCCCAACTCACTCAGCACCATGTAACTGTGCCATGTGGTAACCTCAAGAGCGACCATGATAAGTTCATTGATGACTAAGGCGGTGAAAGAGATGGCGACGATGTGAAGGAATTCAGACTCGAAAAGAAGAAGAGACAGAAGCATGATTATACCGCCTAGCAACAATCAGCATACAAGTTGAGGATAGATTTAAAGGTTGCAAATTACCTTGATAGACACTGATAGTGAGCCACGTGAAGAAGGTTTTGTAGCTCAATGATCGTCCCTTCATCACTGTTAGCATTTTCTCCCATTTTTACTGCTTCAATTTGGGATTACTCACCTTGGTCAGTTCTTTGTACAGCTCCGGATAAAGCAAGGCAAGATCCTCGTTTACGTCCTTGTCCAAAACAAGGGAAAACACCGGCGCCATGGTGTACAATGTCGCATACCCTACTTGAAGCCATCCTTGGTAAAGGGCGATCGCTGGCAAAGGGAAGAATCTGTTAGCCCATCTCCATGTCTTCATCGACTGTACACTGAAGGACTAAGAGACACTTACGAGCAAAGAAGAATATCGAACTGAAAACCGCTTGGATGACAGCAATGATCAAACCTCGATGAATCACAAATTGACTCAATTTCGCCGACCTCTTATAAGAGTTACGGCCGTGCCAAAGCAAGAGTTTAGTGAGGTATGAGAACTGATTGATGCTAAAGTCGGCGGCCAATGAAGCCTGTTTTCCTTCCTTGCCCACGATACCAACACCTGCCGAGCATTTAGTATCCAACGTGCAACGTTCTGGAAGGTTGACTACGGCTTACCAACATCTGCCGCTTGAATCATTGAGACGTCGTTCCCCCCATCGCCAATACAGCAAACTGTTTTCTTTGTGTATTCTCGAATGAGCTTAGCAACGTCTGCCTTTTGGGTGGGAGAGCATCGGCACGCGACGACGATAGGAAGTTGAGTGGCAAGGATGATGAATTCTGAACGGAATCGGTCCAAAGAGAGCTATTCATAGAATTGAGCTGATACGCTACGTATTGGATAGTCAGAACGTACCTGAAGCGATTCCCCATCAATGACCAGAGCACAATCAAGCTTGGTATGTAAGAAATCCAGCATGTCTCGAACCTGGTCCGCTGTCGTTACTACATGATATCGTCAGTTCATTGGGAGCTATTAGCCAGGCAGAAATAATGGGCACTGACATTTCGCAGCCTGGTGGATATACTGTCCTCTTGCCACGAGTTTACTACTGACCGCAATGTTCGTAGCCGTCTCGATTTTATCGCCCGTCAACATCCATATCTTCAATCCTGCATTCCTCAGCAACTCCAAAGTACTCTTCACATCTTCCTGCAATTTGTCTTCTACTCCAGTCAGAGCCAGAAGCTCAAGTTCGGTTTCTAGATGCTGGGATATGACAGAAGTGATGGAGGATGCGCGCGATTCGGAGGGAAGAAGTTGAGCAGCGCGATAGGCTTTGTCGAAAGCGGCGTACGCTTCTTCAGACAGCTTCTTCCTGGCAAGTACGAGGGTACGAAGACCTTCTCTGGCCATGTTACCGGTTTCCTCCTCCAGCCAGTCATTTTTCTGTACAATCTTGCTCATCACCACGTCCGCCCCCTTTTGCACGAAAGTGATCCCGCCAGTCTCCCGATCTCTGATAATGATACCCATACGTTTGCTTTCTGAGGTGAACGGAAATATGGAAAGGATGTCAAATGTAAGTGAGCGGCCTGCAGAGGAGCGGACGACCATGGAGGTTCGATCGCGGGAGGTGAGGGTGAGCCCAACAGATTCGGTCCACTGAACAATGGCAACTTCATCGGGTGAAGAAGCTTGGTAAGTAGTGGTACCATCGTCGTTGACAACAGGTGTGACCTGATATATCATCAGCTTGTCGAATGGATGACATAGAAATACGAAGGCTCACATTGTGGCAGGTTGCAAGGGCCATGACTGTATCCCGAACTCTGCCAGTCATATCTCGCCTGCCTCTTTGGTTTCCACCTGGTAATGAACCTTGCCTTCCATCTAATAACTGAAATTAGCTTTGTCTGGGCATGAAGTGATGCCACATACGTGGACCACTGGTTTCGTCCAATGCTTGCGATAACAAGTGCGACACCTCATCCATTGAGTCCCAACCGAACACAAGAGTTCCCATATGCAGCTTCTTGAGCTCCATCTCTGCAGAAAGATCAATCCCAGAACTTTTCATGGTGAATTGAAAGTACACCTACCATTTCTGGTCAAAGTACCGGTCTTGTCGCTCAAAAGATACTCCACCCTACCCAGCTCCTCTGGCAAAGTAGAAGTCCGGACAATTGTCTCGGGGATTTCTTTATCGGTCTGGATTTGATGAGCGTAGACAGTCTTCCCCATATCCAGATTAACCCTCAGACTGATAGGAATAATAGAGGAAAAAAGGATGAGGAAGCGGAAGACGTAGATGTACCATTGCCCTCTAAATCCGTTCAGGGCGACGAGGATGACTGAAAGGGCGAATGTTACTGTGCATAAGATCTGTTTAAAGTTAGTTAGAAAATATCAGCTGTGCGTAGTATGTATTCACCTTTGCCATTTTGTTGACTTCCTTTTCCAGGGTTCCCATCTTTGTCCCCGCCTCACTCGTGTTCAATACTGCTCTAGTCTCCTTCCCAGTATACACCACCAATCCCACGGCAGACCCAGCTGCAAGGACAGTGTTCGCCCAAAGGACGTTTTCAACAGAAAGCGGAGTAGATGTTTCCGTTTGCTCGCCAGGGGATGTTGATCGGAGAGTGAAAACGCCGTAGAAAGTGTGGATATCCTTAATTGGGGGATCGGCATACAAAGAGCCTTCAGCACTTCCGACAAATGCTTCACCCATCTTTTGGGTTTCTCCAACAGCTACTTTGAGCTTCCAATCAGTCTCGCCGTCCAATTGATCTGTCCTGATAAAACAAGTCCCTTCTTCCTCGCTTGTGGTAAGGAGCACCATGTCGGCTGGAACTCTTTGGTTTTTTTCGAGAAGTACCATATCCCCAACTTTAATTGAAGAAGCAGGAGTAGAGCGGGTTTGAGGACGAGGGAGCGATGGGGTTTGTTCACCATCAGATGAAGGATTGGGAGAGGGGGGTTGGGGGACAAGAACGAGGTAGCGGGTCGAGTTGGCTTCACGATCCCGGAGATAACGCGAGTAGTCATCAAAAGCTTCTTTTCCCATAGTTACCGCGAGGACGAAGGCTAGAGGGGCAACATAGGTCACAATGTAGCCGATCTTCAAGGCCGGTATGAATTGAGATAACGCGACGACAAGAAAGTAGAAGTTGAAGAAGAATTTGAATTGCTCATAGAATACAAGAGGTAGAAAGGAGAGAATCGAATACTTTTGATTTCGGACAACATTTGCAGGATATGGGGATTTGGGAGCTACACAAGTTAGCAAAGCCCAAACCGGCCGACTCTGGACTCACAAGCTGGCTGCAGAGGTATTGTCCTCCCTTTGGATTTCCCACCATGCCTTATTTCCGTTCCAAGCTCTTGCTCAAATGCATAGCTACTATTCTCTTCAAGCAAAGCTTCCTCTTCTGTAGCATCGCTAACTCTCTTCTTCTTTGATCTTCCCCAACTAGTCAATTTTGTTCTCGACGATGACGATGTCTCCTCTGGCTCCAGTTGCGGCATTGCTGCAGAGTTTGATCTTTGAGAGAGGGTCCTCAGGGGGTAATTGGGTGTGTGCGAGTAGGTTGACATCTGTTCAAGGTATGAGCATCATTTAATGAGAGTTGTTGGTGATGTGTTCGAGATGTGTGCCTATGTTTACCGTTTCTATGTGGTTAATTATCTGCCGCTTGTCTTGTTGTCAACGTCCTCGGAAACGTCACGTGACTGGATTTGGCCACCTAATAACCCAGACATCACTCTTCCGCGCCGGCAATTTCTCGCACCCTTATCCGATTTCCGTTTTATCACCTCTTTTGAATCGTTATTCACCTATATCACAATCAATGTACAATCGAGATCAGCCAGGATCGAGTTCCTCAACAACATCTCCAAATGGCAAGCAGAGAGCATCCATTATGACTGAACAGGGTTCTTTACCTGGTCTTTTGGTCAACACACCTCTCGAAGAATCTGTTTGGCCGCCCGCAAGAGAAAGTGACCGATGGACAGCATCAGACTTTTGGAGAAAAAGTAGGGAAAGAGCAAAGACAGACAGAAATAGTTGGGACTATGGTAAGCAGGGACTGTACTCAGGGGGATTCAGTTCTGACGTGGTGTAGTCTTGAGCAGCGGTATAGCCGGAGGTATAGCAGGTTGCGTGGTATGTACCTTGGCTATACATCGGTTGCACGATTAACCTGGTTTTTCAATAGGCCAAAACATCTATTGCCCCTTTAGATAGGGTAAAAATTCTCTTCCAGACATCAAATGCTGAGTTCACCAAATATGCGGGTCAGTCCATTCTTTTGTACTCCAGTCTGGTCCTCCATGGTCATGCTAACATTTTTTGTAGGCACACCAATGGGTTTATTGCACGCTATCTCAGTGATATACAAATCTTCTGGAGTCAGAGGTTTGTTCCAAGGACATTCAGTAACCCTTTTACGGATATTCCCCTATGCCGGGATCAAATATATGATGTATGATTGGCTGGAGCGTGTATGTCCTTGCTTTTTGGCTACCTATCTCCATGCTAACCATTAATGACAGTTATTGATAAAACATCCCGATCAACGCAGTCCACAACGCTTCTTCCTAGCCGGATCAGCTTCTGGCGTCTGCTCTGTTTTGTGCACTTACCCCCTAGAGCTCATCCGTGTCCGTTTGGCCTACCAAACAAAGACATCAGAACGAACTTCCCTTCTTCAAGTGATTAAAACCATTTATCACGAGGCAGAAATACCTGTAAACAAGAAACAATCACAATCCGTCTCCCCGTTCATACGCAACCTCCCGCTGTACCCCTTTTACCGAGGTTTCTCAATGACCATCTTCGGCATGATCCCTTATGCGGGCGTTTCTTTCCTCACATACGGTACTTTGAAGCGGTACGCTGCAGATTATATTCCGTACTTTGGTAATCACGCAACCGCACGCGATCTGGCTTGCGGTGCGGTCGCCGGGGCGGTCAGTCAGACATCGAGTTATCCGTTTGAGGTAGTCAGAAGGAGGATGCAAGTAGGTGGAACGTTGGGTAATGGAGGTATAGGATGGAGGGAGGCGGTGAAGAGAGTTTACGAGTCAAAGGGATGGAGGGGATTCTTCATCGGATTGAGTATTGGCTATATCAAAGTCATCCCTATGACGAGGTGAGTTTCTGGAGTGTTGCGATGTCGCACAAGGGCAGGTCACTAACCACATGAGGCAGCATTTCTTTCGCAACTTGGCAGTTGATGAAGAGGCTGATGGAAATCTCCTAGAAAAGAGAGGATGATCAAAAGGAAGGAGAGTGTATACAGAAGATATATGAGATATATAGCATCTACACCGCATTTTGTTCATTCCGCATCAACATTGCACATGCATACGAAAAAGTTGTATCACCGCTCCGTAGCTGACATCCTTGCATAGCTATCCTTAGCTCCATTGATGGAAGAACGGAGCAGACCCGACAGTGTGGTATATAGTCACTGATCGTACCCGATAGCTCTATACTTCCATCCCCAAATCTGGCTCTCCTCCTACCCACTTCGTCTTGTTCATTACCTGGATTTGCTCAATAGTTCGAGTAACTTCCACTACCCATTCAAAAATGGTGCAAATATCGATCAGTTCAACTCTCAAACTTGGCAACTGTACCAGTAGTAATACTCAAGGAAACTTACTGGATAGACATAATGAATCCCAGGCATCATCTCCCACTCTTTATGGTATAACAACCTCTGTCATCATAACCACGGTCAATCACCAAAAGCATACTTGGACCACTTGGTTCTTCCCATCCCTCATCTTTAGACCGAAACCACCTACATTGCACTGAACACATCGTTCACCATCCGTCGGGTGCGCGGGACTCTGTGGATAGAGATGGTGACACCATTTGCAATGATAAAGCGGTTTCTGAGGAAGCGGTGAGAGGCAAAAGGCGGATGAAGGGAAAGAAATGATAGTAGAGTTGGGCCCGGCTGAGTTAAGAGGGGGTAGCATGGTGAGCGAAGCGAGGAAATGTGGTCTGAGGTGAAGGAGACTTGAGTATTAAGCTGTGGGTGAGCAGGGATATGCCAAGAAAGGGTGGCGTGAGAGAGATCCTCAGTTGCCTAGAAGAGGCACATATGGGCCTTTTATAGGTCTTAGAGCGGTATAGCATCCAGGAGCAGGGGAGTCACTGAACCAATGAACTGGGGAGTAAGAAGAAGCTAAGAAAATGAGATGAGATGCATATCTTCGAGGTGTTTGATTCTCGCGAATGGAAAGGTTTCTTTCGTTCAGCTATGATTCCATGTTTGTCCGTTCGTTGCCGCCGATGCACCTGGCCTAGTCGGGTATGGTTTAAGTGGTTCACTCATCACTATAGACTGCAAAGATCTATGCCACAAGTGATGACAGCACATCGCAGGAACACAAAGACAACGCAGCACCTTTTTCGGGTTTATGTTCCTGTCCATATCCATGCCCAGTGCCGACTCTGGATTCTTGGATGCTTCTTGGATCTTTTTATGTCTTCTCTTCTGAGAAGTTTTTTTTTGGGGGGGACGGCGGAGAGTGATCATACCTTGTATCTTCTTGGAGTGATAATCACACAATTTCGGGCCCTCCGCGAGTTGATGTTTGATGTCTTGCCAAATCTCGCTTAAGGTACAGTAAACCTCCTTTCAGTGGATTAGATGACCATCGTCATATAATCTCTTCTGCTTTATTCTTGACTATAATGTGGAATTGAGACGTAGCGGCTAGCGCATGATAGCCTATGCATTTCGGGAAAGTCCACAGACGAGTGCCTGTGAGTGAGTCATGCAATACAACATGAGGAAGAATACAATACAAACTACCTCTTTACCCAACAATCATTTCTGATGACCCTACATCACTCTAGCCTTTTTTCCTGCCCCTTCCCTCTGACCACCTCCTGCAGCCTTACGCTTCTCTCCAGCCCCTTTCCTGTCTTCTTCTTCCCGTGTCAGTGCCTTGGCTTTCGCCTTCGCCGCTCTGGCTCGTCCAGCAGCGCTGATGAGTGGTTTTTCGGGCTCGGCTACTCCATTCGGAGCGGATTCCTGCATGCGACGAGTGGAAGTGGAGAATGTCAAGGTTTGGGGTTCGCGTGTGCGCGTTGCGGCGATGGGTACGGATGTAGGTTGTTGAAGAGGAAGTGCTTTGTCGATGAATTTGGGCAGTGAGGTTTCAAAAGGCACATTCCGCTCAGAGAGGCTGACAACCGAGCGAGAGGGTGGCAAACGTGGATGTTTGGGCTCGCGGACTGTTATTTCAACGTCTTCCATGCCTTTTCCCGCATGTAAGTCACTGACGTTTGACATCGTTGCGCCTCTCTTCAAACCGGAAACAGATTTCTTTATCCCTGACTTAGAAGGCTGAATTTCTGCCCGCTTGACGGATCGCTTGTTCATTCCTGGGCGGTTCATCGTATGTGATATTGCGATTGACTTCGTCAGCCGCGGTTGAAGTTGTTGTTCTTCTTCCCGTACTCTCTTCTTGCTTTTAACCCTCTGGCTGTCGTCCTCGACCTCCATATCCTTCTCAGGTTCCCTTTGAGCCTCCGTTGCATTATCTTTCCGCTTGCCCTTATTTTTCCTTGGAGACCTCCTAACCTCGACTTCTCTTTCCACATCGAGAAATCCATTCTTCTTGACTACAGCAGGCTCTCCCATTGCCATTCTGCGTACCGGCGTACTGGGCGCAAAAACAAGCACTGGCGCTGGAGCAGGGGGTGGAGGCGGCGAAGGAGTTGGAGAGATGACTATGGGTTGGAGAGGCTTTCGTTTGGGTTGTCTGGGTTGGCGTGAACGAGTAGATGGGTGGGCTGGTGAGGTTTGTGTTGCTGTAGGAGAAGATGGTGCAGAACGAGGTGGTGTTGGAAGAGTGACGATCTGAGAAGGGGTATCCTTGGAATTCGACAATCTTCGGATAGCTTTCGGTAGTGAAACCGTGGTAAAGCTTGATAAAAGCTGCCGCCGCCACCGTTGAAGAATCTCGATCGGCAACTTGAAGTTAACTTCGCCGACAGATTTTATCCAGGCAGCAGCGTGTATTATTGGAATTTGTACACCAAAATGGAAGACGAGGATGAATAATGATTCGAAAAGATGGACTGTGATGTCAATGGGGGTTTCGTAAGGTTTAACAAGGGGTACGAGGGACTTGAAAATCGCCACCGAACACTATTCGTCTTCCATATGAGCTTGCCCCTGTTACCTAAGCTAAAGTCAACTCACAGACAGTCGCATAATCAAAAAGCAGCAGCCTAAAATAGATTTGATAGGTGAATAGAGCGGTATCCATCCTAGCAAGGTCGAAGATAACGGGCTGAGTGTTGTACCGATCAACTAAAAGGCCTGTCAGGTCCTTTTCGACGCCATATCTGAATGATGATGTTAACGACTCACGTAGATGATCCAGCAGACTAGGGCACCCCTCATTGACTTCCTACGCGTATTCACACCGATCCTCCGACCGTTGGCTCGGACAAGTCGAAGAGCACGAAAAGTGTCATTGACATTGAGGAGCAGCCTTTTGTGCACGTCGTTATTAACTGTTCTGGCGGCTCCACTCCCACTCATTGACTTACCATACTGTTCGCAGCACCTTTTGCTGAACAGACAGCTGGATCAAAATCCCTAGAGCTGCAAGTGCTGCCCAGCTATTCTCCATTTCGCTGCTGCTCGTTGTCCAAGAAGATGAGAAACCAAAGAACGCGACACATTCATTGCGAGTAACGAATCCAAAAACAAGTCGCGTCACAACATGCAGCAAAACAGAATATTCCCGACAAGGATTTTTACGGATTTATCCCGAAACCGCTCACACCACCGCTTCGTCCACGACACTCGCTTTTCATCCCCATTTCTTTCTCTTTTCTTCCCATCTCTGTATACTGTATCCCTTCCCATCTCTCTTTCACTCTTTACTCCTATTCTTCCTTCTTTTTATACCCGGTCTACAATGGCTGTCGACTACGACCAGTTCAAAGGGTACGTCTCGTCCCCATCGCCTTTTCCGAGCCGGATCTTTGAGAGATTTAAGTTGACCCACCATAGAAAGCCCTTCCAGGTCATCTCCAAATTAGGTGTACGATACACTGGTATCTTTGATCATATTAGTCAGGAAGACCAGACCATCTGTCTTGCTCAGGGTATGTCACTGTATTTGTTCTGATGATTATGGGTCACAAGGCTAACTAGAGCACAGTCTATAATCATGGTACCGAGGATAGACCAACTGCGCGCAAGTTGCCAGGATCTACAAAGTCGCTGGGATGGGTGCGATTCAGGACTGAATCCATAGAATCATTATCACTGGTCGAAAACTATAATCATCCTGGCGCGGAGCCTGAGCCTCAAGAAGATCCTATCCTTGCTTCAGTCGTGAGTTTTTAACTTCATTGTTACCTTTTCTCTACACCCTTTTATGATGAAGTATTTTTCGGATGTAAACTGCCTTCGGGCACATGTCCGAGAGCGCAAAAACCAAGTGGACATCTCCGTTGCCTTCCTTCTGAATCATTCCCATTCTTGACCATCTATTCTTTCATTTTGATTAGATGCTGACGTTCAACGGGTGTAGAGTCAAGCACCTCCTCCCAACGCTGTGGCTGCTGGTCCTTCTTCTCCTTCTCCTCAAACAACATCTCAGCCGTACCAACGCCATGACCTCCCCGCCAAACCCTCGCAATCTGCTATTTCTGCTGCTACCGCCATGTCTCGCGTCGAACGATCCCTTTCTGAGCTCAGTGT
Organism: Cryptococcus deneoformans B-3501A; assembly: GCF_000149385.1. Classification (NCBI taxonomy): domain Eukaryota; kingdom Fungi; phylum Basidiomycota; class Tremellomycetes; order Tremellales; family Cryptococcaceae; genus Cryptococcus; species Cryptococcus deneoformans. The sequence continues at coordinate 998,290 of NC_009185.1, forward strand.
TGACGACAGACCGCGTCGACCTTCTCGTCAAGCCCAAGCGCGACCTCCGGCAGTGCCGGACGCGGAGTTTGATTTCCAAAAGGCAAATGAGAAGTTTGAAAAGGAGAAGGAGGCTTTCAAGTCTGCTGCAGATGGGCAAGGCGCTGACGTTGCCGTGCTTGATGAACCTGTGAACCAGCCCCACCCCAGTGCTGTCGTCCAGTCTCCGTCCGAAGGAGAGCCGAAGACTGCTGTGTACAACAAGTCTAGTTTCTTTGACAGTCTGAGTCACTCTTCATCCAAGATTAGCCGAAATGAGGAGAGACATCGCAATTTGGACACATTTGGCGAGGCTGGTGGAAATGGTATGGGCGGTCGAGGTGGGTACGGTGGACGAGGACGAGGAAGAGGAGGGTATACCGCTGGAGGCGGGCATTATAATGGGAATGGATACGGAGGAGGTCGTGGTCGAGGCGGTTACCGAAGAGGAGGATATCAAAACCAAAGCCAGCCTGGCGAGTCTGTCAATCTGTAGTGCTTTAGTTAATAGGAATGTTTTTCGTTGTAGAATTTAGCATTAAGGAGGTATACGAGTATCGTCAGAAGTCTATGCATGTAAAAAATAGCCGCATTTACTTTCACCCCACAATCGTCTTCCAGACATGGTCTATCAACGGTTGCAACGTCCCCTCCACATCCCAGTTATTCCATATCCCCCTCCAAATCCACGTTAGGATACCTCCTGTCAACGCTCCAGCACCAATTTGCTCCCACGTATGGTAGCCCAACTCCTTCCGACTCCAGAGCCCCGCGGCCCAGTAGCCAACGACTCCCAAACCCAAGAGATAGGGTAGAGGTAGTGAAGAGAGGGAAGGGAGGATGTAAGCCGCATAAAAGGTTAAAGCGGTGGAATGTGTGGATGGCATGCCATATGTCTTTTTGGGACGGACGGGGGAAGCGGATGAATCAGGCGGCGGGGGAGGGCGAGGGCCTCGAATGAGCTTTTTCAGTGCTTTGGCTGTATTGTATGTCGTACAAGTACGAGCAGTGTGGAATCCAACAAAGAGAAATGGAGGTGTTAGTGGTAGCAAGAATTCGATATTTGAGCCGGTGGTGACGTACCAGTAAGAGATGAGCCCAGAGCCCCAATAGCCAACCAGACGATATGAGCATTACGAGTGTACAGGATGGCAAGCGCTGTGGTGAGTGTGACTGTTATATGTGTCTGATGAAAGACGAGGGTTAGTCTATTGTGTGAGTACTCAGTTGCAGATGGAGAAGGTGGGGAGATCGGACGAACCTCATCGAGGATGTAGAGGAGAAGAGATGGATACTCCGAGGGACTGTGGGGCCGCAACATATGGCTGCTTTGCGCGACAGTGGGATTGGTCTAAGCCCTAAGCTCTAAGCTCTAAGTGGCGGAGAAATGGCAGATGAATGAAGGATTAACATCCGATGGAAAACAGCATGCATATGATGACGGACGACGATCACCGCCGCTCATTCGTGCGCCGGAACTTCTCGAAAGTCAAAAGTTCGACACAAAAACAATTCATTTCCTTAACTCGCCATTCGCCCGTCGACATCCTCTTCTCCTATTCTTCAATTTTCCCCGCCTGCCGATCACCTTTAATAGCCTCTCAGCAGGTACAGCTCGCCAATCAAGATGCCCCAGCCTGCCTGCCAACTCGCAAAAGAAGAGCTTTTAGCCTGTTTATTACGGACAGACTGGTCAGTACTTTTTTGCCTCTTAATGAGTTGGAGGTGCACCTCCCCTGGGTTCAAAGCCATAAGATTATCATGAGATTAACATGACCTACTGTGTAAAAGACCCCGGCTGTGGCTAACGCATGATCAATCACAGTGTCCTCAAATCCGGAAAAACCCCTCAAGAATGCTTGCAAAAACCTCAAGAGTTGCCGTTACAATGCCAACATCTTATAACCCGTTTCGCAGACTGTAAGAAAGGAATGGTACGTTCTGTTTAAACCGTCGCTTTTCCATATTCATCTACAATCCTCCTCCCTTAAATGAACTATCACTCTGATAATATGTGTTTGTCCATATAGCTTGACATGCGGCGTCGATTTAGAGGCAATCACCTTTCAGAAGAAGCTAAAGAACGCGCGAGAGGGACTGGAACAGTAGACATAAGACCCGCGGACGATATTGCCCCCGATAGGCCAGACGATCAGAGCAATCGGCAGTACTGAGAGGAGTGGCAAAGACTCGAGACACAGGGCATTTTTGGAATCCATTTATTTTCTTGTATCGTCATATGTGAACATTGCATACCTCTCTCCAGTTAGCCCCGTACACATTGTGCAGGTTCAAAGTGAGTATGATTAAGTCTGAGGATTGGGGCAGAACATGGAAAAAGGATGATACATCTTTCCGTGCCCCTCCACGGTTGAAGGGGGCAAGCACAGCGCATGCGGGGTATGATTTAATTTTACAACAGCTATTACCGCCTCACTATACTAAGTTAGCCTCTTATACTATTACCCCCAACTATCAATTATCATCGGTAGCTTTCCCCGGCACATAAAACGTCAATACCCCTTCAGCATTATCAATCGGTCCTGTAGTCAATATCCACCATTAGCCACCACCATTACACAGCCGATGTTTCGTTGCAGACAGAAGGAAAGACCATAAACGATGACAAAACTTACCGATATATACATAGGCAATGACACAATATCCTTCGCATATGCACATGATGGCTTCACCGCTTATAACATAGCTTGTGAGGAATTTGAGGAGCGCTTTGATAGTGACAGTAGTTGTCATCATTTGTCCCGGTGGAGGTGGCTGTTCTGCCTCTTCGCCCTCTTCTTCGACTAGATCAATGGGTATTGTCAATGTAAGGATGCTTTGGAGATATGTGTGACAGTGATAAAGGTGGAGGAGGTGATGGGGAAGGAGACACATACGGTTCGTGACTGGTATCGGAAGATCCTTCCACGTCGTTGTGAGATTGACTTTTGACGACCTTACTGCTAATTCCATCGTACCTTCCTATTGCACCAACACATGGAAAGACAATCAGCACGCTTCACTTGACTACAAAGTCCCCTGGGTCAAGCGGCTTTATCAAAGTAAAGGCAACGGCAAGGTCAGGGAAGCGGAACATACGTGATTCGCGGACACGTCCACATCATCTGCTACCGGTGCGAGTCGTGAAACGATGTTTCTCAATTCTTGCAGATTTGGTAAAACGACGTGTATCTACCCGCTCAAAAAGTCAGTTAATGAAGATAAATGTAAGTAAACGTATAAAAGAGAAGGACTTGCGTCTGGGCGAGGACAAAGAGGCTCTTTGAGATCCTCTTGTCGCCTGGATGAAAGGATTTTGACATTGATCTCGTGGGTTATGATCATTGATTTTCTCGATGCCTGTAGATCCCAGTGTAAGCCGGGCAATGGGAGCGGTAGTTACCAGGTGAGATCTGCTCACGGTGTATCCCTTGATGTCAAACGCCCATATGGGTTGATTCTGCTTTTTGTTCAATTTCAAAGTGACCTCTGCTTGTGACAACGCAGCTGAATTCCTCATATTTTCATTGATACCTCCCACTAATTTCCCAACGAATCAGCAGAGCATGACATATACATCATAATTTGACATGGAACGGAAGATGATTGCTTACCAGAGTTGTCGGCGCTACGGAGGACTTTGACCAAGGAATCGAGGTTGACTTCGACCCATATTTCGTTATTGGAGTTGGATTCAATCCTGTAATCTTCAAAGAGTGTAGACTGTACGCATCGTCAGCGACTCCTATGTATGTAAAGACGTATACGTGAATAGAGTGGTGTTGAAAACTCATATTCAGAACTTACAACTTTGACTTGCCTAGCCAAAAAGAAGTCATCAGCGCCTGGCCTAGGTGTTTACATACCACTTGTACTCACGACCAGACCTGAACGCCAGTCGCGCTCTCGCTCCCCGGCACGATGAAATAGACTTGCTCTTCCGACAATTTTATGACACATGATCGCGCCAAAGCTGCTAGGGAACGTATAATCTCTGAAGGGAAAAGGATAGAAAGGAACAAGCCATCAGTGATTTCTCTTTTCAAATAATGGCAGGCGGAAAGTTAGTTGCTCACTATGAAGTAATCCGACGTTCGATATTCCAGTTCTGAATCGCATATTCGCTATCTAGACATCTGAAAAGTGGGTATAAGTATAGATCTGTGCTTCCTTATGAGGATATTCACCTTTTGATCGTGTTTTATTTAGTTTTCTTCCTTTTGTCTTCTTTCTATTCCGTAGGTGATGGAACGTACGCTTTATGCGCAACACGTCAACGACGCGTCGCGGTCTTAACATGATGTAAGCTTTTGGAGAAATGGAAAATAATTGAAGTCGCGACACTACTGTGGGGCCTTCTGTAAATTATAACCCTTGCAGTCCAGAGCTACAATTCTAATATCAGAATATATCTATTATATACATACAGGCTTATCCTGAAAGGGGTGGTACGCTCTACTCAACTGTACCCTACAAGTACATCGGGGACATCAAAAAACAAATGACCGACGGATTCTAATAGGTGCTAAATCTCGATGCTCGATCTGCGTGATACATCAACCATTCCGCAGACGCTCGACAGACGTGTACTCCTTCAATTCCCGACCAAACGAATCAGATTGTAATCGTGCACGAGCTGGGATAAGATGGGAGGACGTCGGAGATGACGTTCCTTCCATTAGAGTAATGAACATCCACAAAGGCTGTCGACGGTTTCCCATGTGACGTAGATCGTAAAGCCTCTTGCCTTTGCGCAGGCCATCAAAAGCCATGGGATGTCCATAGAGGTCAGCTGATGGTCTTTTTTCGCTTGGAAAGGACGATTCTCATGGGGCAAATGATACAACACCGACCAAGAGACAAATAAAGACGCCAAGTGACAAGTGCGATGGATGAACGCCCATAGCTGGAACGAAGATACTGCTGTATGAGGGTGCTTTGAGGTCTTTATTATGCCATTTTTCCTGATCTACTTATTTAAGGCTATCAATGCCGCGCTCGATAATATTGGACGCTTACGCCCGCAGTAAGTACTTATCTCTCTCGTTATTTTTCTCATGCATACAGCCTAACTCTCGGCTATCATCATCAATCAGATATATCACCGTTTTGGCTGCTCCCACACAATAGCTTTCTCGCCATAATAGAGGACCAGCGCTGCCTCCTGCCAACTGGCTCGTTAGAGAGACTAGTGGTTGTCGTGTGATCATTATCATTGGGTCGGAAAGGAAGAGAAACAGTCTCTTCGCTTTGGGAAGGAAGCATGTCATTCTTCGTACTTTTCCCTCTTTCCGGAATCTGGGTCGACGCCGCCAGGTTAGAGGATCCAGCTTCACATCTAACCGGTGATATCTCTGAATATTCATAAGGCGGAGGCGCGCCCTCGGGAGTTGCCTGGGAAGTAACACCATTGATAATCGTCCTAGCGCGAAGGAGAACATCTTCTGCGACTAAATCTGCGATTATCCCTGAGTTGCCAGAGAAAGATGGGTCGAAAGTGCCAGTCTCGAGCGACGTATTCCATATGTAATCATCATAACCATGCACCGGAAGGACTTGAGGGGTCAAATAGGGCTGTTGACTACTTCCGCCAAGATTCGTATCTCGAGTGCGTTGGTTGAACTCATTTTGTAGGTACGCGCTGGTATATGCAGAAAGACATTGGGCTTTTTTCTGAGGATCAAGTGTGTACTGCTCCCAGTTTTGCCACGTCCCGCCACAGATGCCATCTTTGATCTGCTTTGATCTTCCTATGTCTCTATCAAACTCAGAGAACGCCGCTGTAGCTCGATCAATGACCCCTTGAAGTGACTGTTCATCATCTCTATTCTCCGGGTCAAACATGGCGTAAATTTCAGGTGATGTCTTGCATAAATCTTCGGAAGTGGAGGGAAGAGCCAGCTTTGTAACGACCTCGGGCAAGCCGGAATAAGAGTAATTTGAGTGAACCAAGACCCTAGCGTGTGAACCTATAGGCGGTAGTGGACTTCTCCAAACATTCGGATTGTTCTCTCTCTCTAGACGAAGGATACTCCAGTCATGCATCATCGCCTGAGGATTAATATCGATTCGTCTATCATTTTCAGCTTCAGAGTAAGAGCCAAATTTCAGTGCGACATCAATGTCTTTCTCGGTGATGACACTCAGTGTCGGAAAGTTACAGGATTGTTGGAATCTATGCTCGGATTTGAGTTTCTGACGAAGACGGCTGGAAATGGTGGAAGACCATTCGCTGAGGGCTCGTTGCTTATTTGAGGGGTCAGTTGGGTCCTTCATTGGCGAGATGAATTAGCTCGTACTCTTCTTGTATTATATATGCAACACGTGGATTCTATTAATGGTGCCCAAGCCAGAAAACACTCACAAAACCAGTAACCTTACAATACTCCTTATACCACTCCGTGCCCTTCTTCACCTCCTCATCCCACCAAGTCTCAACTTCTGGCGGTTTGCACCATTCACTCTCTTTCCATGAATCCAAAGAAGATTGTTTGTATTTTGACATCTCTCGCAACGCAAGCAACGTACCATACGCAAACTGACCTTCATCCGTAATACCAGGAAGGATGAAGAAGTGGTGTCTTTGAGCACCACTCACAGGCAAAGAAGTACGTTTGACCGCATCGCTATTCAAAATAGAGTGGTACTTGTTAACATCAGAAGACAAGTCTGTGATCATGGAAGGGTCCGCAGGTCCCCCAGTCAGCGCATCCCGCAAATTCCTGTGAGAATAAGCAACATGTGAAGGATCAGTACTGCCAGTGGTGGGGAGTCGGGCAGGGCCTGATAAGTTGGTGACATTGAAAGGTCTTTACTCATACAAACTACGTGAGCAAATGCTAATCTTACGAAAGGAAGAGAATTTATGCAGATCAAAATGAGATTTATTCTTACCTTGGGTTCTCTCTCTCTTTGCCTTTTGTCAAAGGTTCTTCAGAGGACGACATAGAGATTTGATTGATCGGTGTAGTTGGTAAGCTGCTTAAGTCAGAATATTTGAGATATTTATCGGCGATGCGTCAGTCACAGTATTCGGCTGGGGATAACGAAGGGTGATATAGGGGGAGGAAAAACGATGGTGGGTAAGTTATATAGGGTGTGGTGGCGAGATAGGATATTGTTAGTTACTGCTCCCTTGGGTGTCGGGTTTGAATTATCTGCTCCCCAGATACGTACCTCCAGCTTTCCAAATCTCCATGAAAATGTCGATCCCTTCATCAGCGGCGAAGTGAATGTGATATTTGGTAAAGGAAAAGTGTGAAAGGAGGATCGAAGCTTGTTTGCCTGAGGGGTTGCAACGATCATCAACCATTATGAGGTGGTAACCAGGACACCCTACGAGAACAGGATATAGGAAGAATCGAAGGTGCTCTGGCAGGGAACTTATGGTGACTGTAGCGATGCCATATGCCTTGATGAAAAGAATGAATGAAAGTGTCGCTCCTTTCGTGATTATCACTCGTGATCTGTGCAACCACCATCCTCATCAACCCCAGCATCTTAGAGACTGAGACCGAGCTTCTCTTTGCTTTTTGAGCCATGCCCTACACAACGCCGCTTTTTACGACGTCGTTGGGCCTCCAATTTTCCGCTCATGGACAGGTATGTGTTAGGTAACCGTGTTCATTGTTGGCTATAGTTCTGATGTTGAGATCACCGAACTCGGGGGAAGGGGGGAGGCGGTTGGTCATTCTCACTTTCTTCTGGAATTTTCTCGGTTTGCCGAAGGGATTGTAAGACATAGTCCTAGTAAGATACCTTGTTGACGCAATGGTGGGAAACTAAACAGAAGTTCAGCTGAAACGGAACCAGTGGATAGAGTAGTGGAGTGACTCGGAGGAAGTTCAGCAGGCGGTCGAGGATGCGATTGCAACTTCAAGTACCAAGCCATTACAGTTCAAACTGGGAGTAAAACAGGTAGGTCAACTGAAGATGGTGGTGATACAGGCAAGTGAGGTATATCTGCCATTGTTGAATAAGATCATTACATCATCAAGTCCTTTGTTGGTTGTTACGGTTTTTGTCAATTGTTCCCTACGGAGATTAAGGCTTCTATTATCCGCGACTTGCGGGCCGGCCGCCGAGGGTTTTGCTCGAGTATTTATACGTAAAAGAAGAATGCTCCTACAGCAGAGCGAGCGGACGTCAATTGCATATATGATGAAATTTCGCTGCAAAAGGAAACACAAAGTCAATTCTTACCTGGTGCACTGCCCCAAAAGTCATGGGAAGTCAAATGAGCTTTGCCATTACTCACTTCTCGTCTTCGGTTCATTTCAATAGTCACTTTCCTCCGCTTTCGCCGCCGTGAGAATGATGCCGTAATGCCGCATCATGAAGGGGAAAGGAAGAAGGCCAGCAGCTGCAGCAGCGAGGGAAAATATTATATGTGCTTTTGCGTTTT
>NC_009185.1:1011711-1024536 GCF_000149385.1 Cryptococcus deneoformans B-3501A
TATAGTACTCGTACCGTTGTTCCTGTTTATTCTCTTTCTGATTTGATGAACTGATGCGTAGTAAGGAAGACACAAGCATTTCGTTGCTTCAGTGGAAAATTGACCCATGAACTCGGCGACTTTGATGGGGCAGCATCACATGCACCGACGATTTATTATATATATGCGTTACATGCTTTCTTTCAGTAATCTCGTCCAGGATCCAGGAGGATTATATAGTAGTATACCACTGTATGTAGAGTATTCCAAAGTTCTCCAGCCCCTAGGTTTGTCCTTCTGCCCAAATCGTCATCTCGCGATCGGCGCTCCGTTGTCCGGTAAAGAGTAAACTACATCAACGAACGATACTTTGTCGTCCGTCTTCGTTGTGTTTTACAGTTTGCAACTGCGACTATTATGTACGCTGCTGCATTTGATAAACATCCAATATCCATGCTAAGTCTGTTGTGATAAAGTGTGCAAATGTTATTTCTAAAGAATCTATAAGAATGATACCATGCACAGCGGCATATGCAGATGATATTGTATTTTAACGGTTGAATCGGGCATGCTTTATTAGAATCCACCCAAACGCTTCTTGTTTTTCTTCTTCTTCTCCAGTTTCCCTCCAAACTTCCCTCGCTCCACCTGTGTACTTGCCCAACCCATTTCCTGATTCTGGTTCTCCCCTTCCGGCTGACTGGAGGTGACAATTCCCATCTGCGACATGGTTGGTGGGGGTGATGATCTTGGACCTTGGACGAGCGAGGGAATGGATGGCATACTGTGCGAAGTCGAGAGAGAAGGAGGGATGAGATGGGAGAAAGGGTGAGAACGAGATGTACGTGGAGGTGAAGCTGGCTGCACTCGGGATCGCGGCTGGGAAAGAGATAATGACGGGTGTGAACGAGAGCCGGGAAGAGGTCGGATGCGTCTATCACTTTCCTTTTGCATGCTGGATACTCCGTCCATGGGCTGTGGTGCGTCGCCCCGTGTAGGGTCTGTAGCACGCTCGGGGTCCCATTGAGTATCCTCCAATCCCATCGGTGTCCACGTCCAATAAGTCAGGTCCTGCCCCAGCTTCCAATCATCAATCAACGTCCTCGCTATATGTGTTTGCAGTCTTTCCATCCTCTTTTCCTCCTTTCCTTTCTCATCACCCTCAACGACATCTTCCCACTCTGATCCGCTCTCCACAGCGTTCAGACTCTTGTACAGGGGTCGGACAGGTGCAAGCGTGGGTTTGACAACATTGAATTCGATAAGAGGTGGTGCAGGATCGTTGAGCGATAACTGGCTTGTAGCCTGTACAAAAAGTTCAACCTCATCTCCTTGCTGCTCTTCTTCCGCCGCAGCATCAATCAATCGATCATGCGCTGCTGGAGCCAAAGGCAGGTAATCCGAAGGGGAGAAGATTAAAGTCGATAGATATAAGTTGAGAGCTAACTGAGCAGCAGAGAGATTGTCCCGTAGTGAAGATGGCGGAAAAGAATCGAGGAAGAACCGGTACAGTTGAAAAGGTCTTTGATAAGGAAGAGGGAGAAGAGGACGAGATTCAGTGAAGCTGGGGAATCCGCTATGCAGAGTGTGAATGATGGGCACAAATTTGGACAAGACCAATTCGTCCATGCCCTCAAGAGTTGAGCGAATAGCGTAAGGGTGGATAGTGAGGGTTTGGAGTGGAGCATCCTCTTCAACGTCGTCCCATCTCCTGACCTGCTCCTCGTCTAAAGAGGAGGCCGAGGGAAAGCACATGTCTAAAGCAAGTTCACTTCTGCTCATATCGTAAGATTGTTGTGATAGGTTTCTATATAACATGGTGACTTACCCAGTGACCAGGCCATCCATGGGTGCCTCTAACTCTCTGAGATACTGTGCGAACTCCTCTGGCCTGAACCAGCTCTCAGTTTTCTCGCCTTGGCACTGCATTCTTTTGAGATCTTCCTCTCCTTCTCCCTCCTCATCTTCCCAGTCACTCTCATCCCCGTCATCATCATCTTTCTCGACTTCTTCCGCAGCAATGTTGGCCGCATTTGCTGTAGCTTCGTCACTCTCAATTGCGCCTCTCCCCTCCCTATATCTCCCTTCGTGACCAGGTTCTTCGAGACTACTATCTGCAGCCCCTTCTTCCTCGTTTCCCACATTTTCTCTTCCTCCCTCCTTATCTAGGTCTTGTTCTCCGCTTTCTCTTTCATCATCAGTGACCCAATCATTCCTCGTCATCAGTTCCCCACTTGCCTCTTCTTCTCCTTCCCCCTCGGTGTCACTCAAGGACGCCACTGACGGCTCGGGCGAAAAGATTTTGATGTCCTGCTCGTTGATAGCCAACCAAACCCATCGTAAATCTATTTCCTTGTACGCCACCTGGGCTTTTTCAAGCCATCCATCGCCAACACCGAGTTCTTCCCTGTCTTCCCTTTTTGCCGCTAGAGAGCTAACCTCGTCATCCCACTGTGCGCTTATCGGAATAATTTCTTGCTTTTGCTTTTGCCCCTCTCTCCCTTCGGCTGAATCAATTGCACCGAAACGGGTGTTACGCGAGGATATGAGGGGTATGCACCATAAGCCTCCTTCCTGATCCAATGCTATCAGGGATGGTGGGTGCCGATTGCTGTTGAGTGAGAGGTAGCTGAGCTCTTTAAGAGTCATATCCCTATGTAAGGGGAGACCGAGGGCGTAAGGTGGGGTGAGGAATCGAACAGGGTCAGATTTGGGTGTTGCCAAAGCTGTGATGAAGGGGTGCGATGGGGAATAGAGCAAGGTCGTCATTTGATCTACAACATTTTGTCAGGCTCGAGCAAAATAGCACCTAGCATGTGAGAGAATACTTACCTTTGCCTTGCCCAGGGAAGATGATAGCTTCAATGTCCGTTACCCCATATTCATGCCTAAAACCCAGAGCTGGTACCCCTTTACCCGTCTCATCAAGCCAGAACACTTCATGCGTGGTGCAAATGGTGGTATAACGGGAGTCACGCTCAAGAGCTGTTTTTTCAAGAAAGGTGAATCGGCGGTTGAAGCCCGAAAGCGTGATTAAAGAGGTTGCCGGATGATCGTGATTCTACCTCTAGGGTTAGTATTGGTAGAAGCGAACACACGAGTCAAACATACGTCAATATCTATCAATGTGGCTTCACGTGAGGAGAGTACGAGAGCAGTCCCTGGCTGCGTGCCAAAGGATATACGGAAGAACTGATCTTTATCGTCCGTTATTTTGTCTCTAATTTTCCTCCTAAATGACGGTTAGCTCTAGCACACGCGGCAGTGATGAAACTTACAGGTTCATGACCTTCTCCAGCCTTCCTCCTCTAATTTCTTTGTCCTCCCACCACATCCATATGCCTCCACCTTCATCAACCACCAGAGCCCTTGACCAGGTTGCCGGATCGAGAACAACATCCACATGCCGTCGATCCTCAGTGTCAGAAAAAGAGAGCTCGGCAATGCGAGTTGAAGTAATATAAGGTGAGAATGGGGTCAAGGAAGGGTGAAGGTTGAGGAGATGGGTTGTAGTGCGGGTTCTGACCAGGAGGGCCGTCGCGTCGTCTGGATCAAAATGAGTACGGCGTCTTCAGTCAGTCAGTGGGAATACGAACGATCTATTCTAAAGGGAGATATCATAGGCGATGAGCATATTTGCAGGATAGAAGTGGGAAACCTGTCGATAGGCTTTACTGTCGGTGTAAAGCGAAATCTACTCCTTTTATCTACCCTTGTTGTGGATGTCGCCAAAAAGGGTGCTATATCTGTCTATATGTCAGCACAATGTCTGGTTGCCTAATAGGATGACATACTCAGGTGATGCCCAACTTCTCCTGTCGGGAATGCCACAAATGTCCTCGCACTCTTGCCTCGACTGTTCTGAATGACCGCAACAATTGATCCCTGATATATTTGCGTTTCATCGAATGCGTCTTCCTCTAGTTTGCGCAAAGGTCCGGCGGGTTGCTTTGATGTTCCTGATGGGCCTGCTGCATGTTCTTCCATGAGAATGTCGGTGATCACATCTCTCAGGCCATCTCGCTCGTACGGTAAGCAAAGATCTTCAGCGTACTGTACCTAAAGACCAAGTTAGAACACATCCCATGTACGTCGAAATGGGCATACTGATGAATTAATGACTTCTCTTAGAGAAATTTCTGGATCAGACTCAATTTCTGGCGTTCGAGTGGCAGGAAAAAAGTGAATCGCTTCTTTGCCCGTTCTCCATTTGAGATCTACTCCTGTGTGAGCGTTTAAGTGATTGTGATGGGCGTTTGTCACTTACCTTGCCTGTCCTCTACAGACCACATCCATCCCCAAGAGCCTCTCTTCCTTTGCAGGCTAACTCCACCCTGTCTTCCAAACTCTACCGTCGGACCGCCAACACCAACAGCATCGTCCACCTGATCGCGTTCTTCTTCTACGTCATCTTGAAACTGATTATCCTCCGAGTACTCCGTTTGATTGTTGTGGGTATTGTAATTGCGCCGCTTGGTGCGTGGTAGGACAAGATGATTCACTGAGGGGGGAAATGACATTGGGCAGCATTGGATAGTGTGATTGAGGCGTGGCGGATGTCGAATACTGGGCGGCAGCCGTCTCGGTCTGGTTGGCTTATCACCTAGAAGCTGTGTTGTTCGCTTCTTGGCGGTTAACCGTGATCCACAGCGTGTGCTTAGGGGCTGATTTTAGCGCGATGTCAAGATACACTGCAGCTTTATGGAAGTTGCTGAAAGTGGCTACGTGCATTTGATGTTCAGCCACCGGCGGCCAAAAACATCTACAAGTCAGACGTGCCTGGGTGGAGGTCATCGCATCTCCGTTTCTGTTCCTAATTAATGCTTCGCCGATGATTCGTTATCGACCGAGAGGCTACCAATATGTGTTCTAGTAATCTGTCTCCTGTATACATAGTAATATCTGCCTTTCTACATGCTTCCAACTGGGTCACTGTCCCCTTGTCTCCTTGATTGAGCTTCAATGTTATTTCCCCAAATCGTTGAGTCCAACGTTTAACAAAGTGCGGCGCAACTGATGGATGTCCCCCCCTTCGCTCTTGTCGATTACTGCCAAGGTTGTTGCATGACGGTACAATTTGGTTGTTCACGAAGAACAAGCGGCCTGCTGAGTATGTTAGAACTGAACGAGAGGTTTGTATGCTATAAAATGCGTGTACACTGTGCAGTAATACTGCTAACTGCATGGCAGTACGCTTGATATACTTATATGATGAAGCATGTAATTAAGAATTGAAGCAGAGACGTCAAGTGACCACGTTCGACGACCCCCGAATGGCCTGTTCGTGCCTCGAAGGTGCCTGGCTTTTCTGTATTTCATTAGGCTCGACACAAGCCCCTCGACGGACATCGATCGGTCTCCCGCTTGTGTCGAGCCTACTAGTATTTCATGTTTTTCATGCATGCGCATGATCATTCGCCGTCGGATCTCCAACAAGTAGTACGTACTGTAAGAAACCTTCTCCCGTCGTTTCCCGCAGCCAGCATTTGCAGCATAGCTCCTAGTAGGTTCCCAGTGCGATCGAGGCCTACGTACGTACTCCGTTTTATGCATCCGCCACCATCCCTCTCACCACACTTCACTTCGTCGGTTTTGCTATATATCATATGCATGCATACGGACGGACCATATGTTTTCGATTGAAGAGACGAAAAGAAGAAGAAAGAATTTCGGTCGGCCGTCTGTCGGAGATACATACACTGAAGATTCAGAGGCCGGGCCGGATGACGGACATTGACGGAAGAAGGGGTGTGACGATTTTGCTGGAATTCTCTTCAGCGCAGGGTTCTTGAGAAGCTTGGTTCTGGCCAAGCTCTCTTCTTCTCTGCATGCTGCATTTTTGAGTACTCTACTGAAGGTTCAGGTAGAGCACAGGGGATACGCTAGCCAGGTCGAGACGTCACCAAATGCATGCACTGGTAGAAATAGGCAGGGGGCAGAATGTGGGGAAGGCCTGACGTCAGGGGCGGATCAACGATTTTCGCGGCGGTGAATCCCTCTTGGTGTGAAGTTCGCTGGACTTCCTTTCTTACATTCTTTCATTTGGCTACTTTCTTTCCTCTTCACTTCCTTTATATCTGTCTGTCTAACTAACAAACTAAGCCGTATCTTCTACACCACTGAATATCACTACGAAGCAAATTGAAATCACAACGATCATGACGACAATGTCCAGCGACGTCCCTAATTCCCCCACCTCCACCTCGTTTACAGGTACTTTCTCCCCAGCTGCCACGGCCGCCAACACCGCTGCCAATGCTCGTACCCGTGATGCTCCTTCCCCTACTACGTCGTCGTCCGGTCCCAAGCTCGAAACCAACAAGGACCAGAGGTTGATTGTCGTGTCCAACCGATTGCCGGTGACGATTAGTAAAGATGACAACGGGGAGTATCACTTCAAGGTTTGTCAATCGTTCAAGACGATGTGCGCAATATTTTGGAAATGAAGCTCACTTTGGCGCCCATGTAGATGTCTTCTGGTGGACTGGTCTCGGCTTTGAGCGGATGCAAGAAGACTATGAGCTTCACCTGGATCGGATGGCCCGGTAAAGATGTGAGTAGGCTTTAATCAGAACTGGCGCGCAGCGGCTTACTTGTCATGCTAGATTCCCATGCAAGACCGTGAAACTGTCAACCGCCGATTGCTTGAAGAATACAACTGTTATCCCGTTTATCTTTCTGATGAGCTTGCCGACAGTCACTATAATGGTAAGTCTTATCCCACTAATCACCACTCCCCAACCCGCAATGCTGACATTATCTCTTTCCCCATAGGTTTCTCCAACTCGATCCTCTGGCCATTGTTCCACTACCACCCCGGGGAGATGAACTTTGACTCTGCCCACTGGCTTGCTTACCGGGAAGCCAACATGCGTTTCGCCGACGTCGTTTCTTCCTTGGTCCAAGCTGGCGACATGGTCTGGGTGCAAGACTACCACCTCATGCTTCTCCCCATGTTGCTCCGTTCTATGATCACCGGCGAATCTGCGCAGGGTGAGATGGTCCGGCAGGAACTTGGAAGGGTGAAGGAGGGTGTGGATGATACCGTTGTGAAAGAGGTGCTCAAGATGGGTCCGGGGGTCGCACAGGCAGAGGATGAAGGTGTGGAGATGTTGGATGATGTAGAAGAGGAAGGTGGAGAGATGGATGTGAAGACTAGTCCCAAGAGGCCTCATTATGGGAGGGGAATGAGTACCTTCCAGAAGCAAGAGTTGGTGGCGAAGGAGAAGGGTAAAGAAGGGATCAGGATTGGTTTCTTTTTGCATACTCCTTTCCCATCAAGTGAGATTTACAGGATCTTGCCTGTGCGAAGGGAAATCTTGCTCGGTGTGCTTCAATGTGATCTTATTGGGTAGGTTTCTGCTAAATCCCGTTTTTTTTCCCTCTTCCTTTCAGCTGATCATCCTTTTGTATAGATTCCACACATATGACTATGCTCGACACTTCCTCTCGTCCTGCACCCGTATCCTCGGTCTCGAAACTCAGCCGAACGGTATCGAATTTGACGGGCGATATTGCCAAGTCGGCACCTACCCCATTGGTATCGACCCTAACCAGTTCATCGAAGGTCTTCAAAAAGAATCCATTGTCAAACGCCTCCGTTCGTTGGAAGCGAGGTTTGATGGCGTCAAGGTCATCATCGGTGTTGACCGTTTGGACTATATCAAGGGTATCCCTCAAAAACTCCAAGCACTCGAGACTTTCCTTACCCAACACCCCGAGTGGATCGGCAAAGTTGTGTTGGTCCAGCTGGCGATTCCATCCCGACAAGATGTGGAGGAGTATCAGGATTTGCGAGCTTGCGTGAATGAACTCGTCGGTAGGATCAATGGTCGCTTCGGGACGGTGGAAAGCGTGCCGATTCATTATATGCACAAGAGTGTGCCGTTTGAAGAGTTGACGGCAATGTATGCGTTGGCGGATGCTTGTTTGGTGACTTCAACTAGGGATGGTATGAACTTGGTAAGTGTCCTTTCCTGTTCTTTATTTCGCCCCTTTTTCGGCAAGCGCTTGAATCGGTCACTGATGACGGCAATAGGTGGCATACGAGTACATTTCATCACAGGCTGAGAGACATGGATCTATGATCCTCTCTGAGTTTGCTGGCGCAGCCCAAAGTTTCAACGGCAGTCTTCTTATCAACCCTTGTATGCCCGCTTTTCTCTTGCTTCATGCTACTGTCATTGAGGCTGATCTGTTTTTCGTCTTTTTAGGGGATGTCCAATCTACGGCCGATGCGATCAACCAAGCTCTCACGCTATCTCCACAGCAGAGGAAGACGAACTGGCAAAAACTGTTCAACTATGTCAGCAAGTACACAGCCGAAGCTTGGGGCGTCTCATTCGTCAATGAACGTGCGTTCAGTGTTTTCTCTTTGTTTTTATCTTATTTCAACCGCATAGACCTGTACAAAGTGCTAACAGCCCCTTCCTTTATCTCTGTAGTTAACCGTCTTTCCGGCCAACGCCCCGCTGGTCCCACTGGTCTTGCTGGACGAAGAAAGTCTGGAAGCTTGAGCAGGACGAGCAGTAAGGCCAGTATGCAGAGGAGAAAGTCTTCACAGAGTGGAATTGCGACCGGTCTGGGTGCTGCAGCGGGAGCGGCTGTTAACTGGGCTCAGGCGCAGGTGGGGACCCAAACTTAGGCTTCGTTCATGAGTACTGGCATATGGCTGAAGGGAATGAGAAGAGTGAGATTGGGAAAAAAGCCTCTTTTTGTTGAAATATATTACATGCACCACTTCCATTGTTTGTGTCTGCCGATGCATGGAAGAATCAAGTTATATAACAATGGTTCCCCTTACCCCATGGAGAGTGGTGGTTTCTCCGCCGGGAGGCGTCAAGGGAAGGCCCTGAAACCTGACGGAGACACGGGGGCTGGCGGCTGTCGTCACTTGTCGCTTCATTCCTCAGTGGCCAGAGGATGCGGCCAGGAATGCGGCAAGGTGTGCGCAGGCGAGTGCATGCATGCCGGATGGGCAGCTGTCTCCGGACGACAGGATGCATGGTTCTTTCCCCGCTCGGGTACACACGGTTGTCTATCACTGATACTGGAGACATGGTTAAATGGCCGAGGCTGGATTTCAGGCACGGGTCACTGACACTCCGTCCCCGCCCCATCTTCTCTTCCCCAGCAGCCACGACCCTTTCCTCTCTTGTTTACTTTTATCCCCCTGCTCGGCGCCTTTCCCTCGGGCGAATCCAAAAGCAAAGAGTGTATCTCATCTACTGAGACCGCTTGCAAAGAAAACGCCTTCCGCATCCTCAACTCAAACAAGCGGAACTCGGTCTCGGTCTTGTTGTTGTTTGTTTCTTCTTTCCAGCGGCGTAGACAAATAACAGGTGAGTCTCCACTTGAGTCACCACATCATACACAGCTCACAACCTATCAGTCCAGACATGTCTCTTCCCAACGCCTTCGTCACACTTCTAACGACGTCCTCGTATCTCCCCGGAGCCCTCGTGCTTCTCCATGCCCTCCAGGATCTTCACCCAGCGCCGCGGGACTTTCAGATTGTAGCCCTCGTGACTCCAGAGACGGTCGATGCTGCTACTATCGGCGAACTACGAAGGGCAGGGTATGATTTGGTGATTGGCGTGGAACCTATTGGCAGTGGGAAAGCCGGTCAAGTCGGGTTAGAGCTCATGGGTAAGGTCGTCTCCGTTCGGTCTGTGGCCTGCCAAGGAAGATTGTCCATAATGCTAACGGATGCGGCTAACAGGCCGACCGGATTTGAATTTTGCATTAACAAAGCTTCATCTCTTCCGCCTCGCCCCGTTCTTCTCTACTCTTATCTACCTCGATGCGGACATCCTCCCCCTCCGACCCATTTCGCACCTGTTCACCTCGACCGCCCCCCATGTGTTTTCTGCATGCCCTGATACTGGCTGGCCAGACTGTTTCAACTCTGGATTCATGGTCATCCGTCCTAGAGAGAGCGATTGGGATGGGCTTAAAGGGATGTTGAAAGATGGTGAAGGGGAAGATGGGCTATATAGAGAAGCAGGGAATGGGAGCTTTGATGGTGCTGACCAAGGGTTGTTGAATGAGTGGTTCAGTGAAGAAGGTGGTGGCGGGGACTGGAACAGACTGTCCTTCACGTACGTTCCAGATTTCAGTTTTCCGTCAATCAAGGATTGTTGCTGACACCATTCTCGACAGATACAATGTTACCCCCTCTGCGGCGTATACCTGGGCCCCAGCGTATAAACGTTTCGGCCACAAGATCAGCAATGTCCATTTTATTGGACCTAATAAACCGTGGACGAGCCTACCCGGAAGACCGGCCGGTGTGTCAAATGTCAAAGGAAAAGAGAACTCTTACGACTGTAAGTCATTCCTGCCTGTCCAATGAATTGCCCAACTCATTGACGTCTTCTTCTTCTATCTAGACTTGTCTCTTATAGACCGGTGGTTTGCAGTGTACGACAAACATGTCCGCCCAGCTTCCGCTCTCGACCCCGACATCTCAAGGCGTTTTGCTGTCCCACAAACCATAGCTGCTTGGGATTCCCATGCGAACCGAGCAAGAGCAGCTGCCACTGTCCTGTCTGAAGACAAACTTGAACTGTCCGAGCTCAAAGCTGCCACTGAAAGGGGCGTGAATGCTTTCAAACCGGGACAGTACACTTCCCTTCCGCTCGAAGGACGAGTAGATCTGATCATGCCCAAACCTAAGCCCGTACCTAGAGCTGCCATCTCCCAACTGGCTGCCGCAAGTACGGTAGCGCCATCCGTTAGCCCCTCAGCTCTTACTCCGCCTCCCGCAGATGCGGTCCCAGCCCCTGCGCCTGCTCCTGTCCTGACTCAGACAGAGCAACAGACCGCCCAACCTTTTGTCTGGGACGCCCAACGTTCCTCCCCACCAGCAAGCGCTCCACCGGAAATGTCCGTCCCCCACACATACTACCGCAACGCATGGGAAGCTCCCCTTTCCCAACAATCATCCTATTACGCCCACCCCGAGTCTCACCAACCCCAGGCTGAACACAAAGAACCAGAGTATCCTACATTGCCAAAGGAAGTGACGGGGGATAGTTGGTATGCGAGGTTTGCGACGAGCACGCCGGATAAGCGTGCAGTAAGTGCAGTTTTCCCGTGGGAAGAGAAAACCGGCAGCCATGGGTATGGACATGGGTCCAGACCGAAACCGGAGAGGGTGTTCCCGAAAGGAGAGGAACCGCTACCCCCTCTTGTGCAGCAGTTGATCCATCCTTTGCAACCGCCGTCCATCTCGATACAGTACGCCACTCCTACCGACTCTTACCAATCCCAGCATCCCTCTCACGCAACGGGGATGGGAATGGCAGGACAAGCACAAGCACCGAAAAGTCCTTCCCCGCCACCAAGACACGTGTCCATGGTAGAAGCTATGGCATCGTATAAGAATGTGTGGGATGATATTCCGCAGATAGGGAAGTATGTGGATATCATGAGCGGGAAGACTGGTGGAAGATCTGTCAGAGGTTTGTCTACCCGTGGACACGGACATGGGCAAGGTCATATTCAAGGTCATAGTCAAGGGCAAAAGCAGTCACAGGCGCAAAGCCATGAGAGGAACGTCTCTCTCCAGTCCCTTCAGTCTGTCCCGGGTACACCCCGTACTCAATATTCCACTTTCGGTAAATCCCCGCGGCTTACTAATGCGAGGGATCTAGAAAGACGAGGAAGTTTGGAGCAACCTGAAGATTCCGCTGATGGGGATGATGAAAACTCTACTTCGGCCTCGGAAGAGGAAGGTGGAAAAGGCGGGGAAGGAAAATCGTCGAAGCCGTATAAGGGCAATAGGAAATATAGAGATCGGTGGGCACAGACGGATAGAGTGAAGACGGTTGATGAGACAGTCCAGACGCAGACGCATGCTGGGGAAGAGATGGCTGGCGGAGGGTTGAAAATGTGGGGGCTGCCTCATGCTTCTGCCCATGGACGGAAGAGCAGCAAGGAGATTCCTTTCCCCAGTGGAAGTGGGAATGGAAGAGCAGGAGGGGGAGGGCAGCGAGAAGCTCAGACTCAACACCAATCGACTTATTACGAGTACCAACAACAACACCCCCACTCCCAGCAGCCTCGACAAGGGAGTACGGCAAGCCCGAGCCAGAAACCCGAGTTAAACGCTCGTCTTCCGGATTATTCGTTTGATTTCAAGGGGGCTACTTCCCATGCGCAAGGGATTGCCCAAGCACAGGCACAAGCCCAAAGTCAGGCTCAAGGACAGGGGGCCAACTCCAACCTGAACGCACAGCATAGGCACAAGCCGAGCGGATCATTCTCGACCATTTATGGTGGTCGAGGGAGGGTTTGGGATCCGAACACGGATGTGGAGGTAAGGAGACGGGATAGTCAAGAGGTCCTGGCGAGATTTATGCAAGGCAACTTGGGGAGAGGATGATTAGATCTTCTCTTTTTTCCTTGAAACGTTGTGCGGAGCGCAGGGAGCGTATCTAGGAGCCTCCTGTTCCCCGTATGCGTCATAACAATGTCCCGACAGGACTGGATTGTATCTTGTGTTGACCTCGATATATCGAGGAAACCTATCCATTAGAGGAGTTGTGCAAAAACAAAAAAATATCAAAAAAAAACGAGACAGCCTGAGGTTGTAGCTATATTTTATCTTTTTTATACAATCTGTCTGGTTTAATTATCCATCTGTTTATCTCTGCCAATTATTTCTCTTTTGCGATGTGTTTAGATTTGGGTTTTCTTTTTTTCTTTTTTTAATGGGGATGTCTTATATCAACATAAATATACCTACATTTGGGATAAACAAACGGTTTGGAAAGAGTGTATATGCATTTTGGTCGGTGTGTTATAGCAAAACGCACTGTGTTCGTCGGTAGCTTTCAATCA